>NC_012870.2:26050994-26126739 GCF_000003195.3 Sorghum bicolor | reverse complement strand
AAATATATGTATATATCTCTCTCTGTAGACACACAGACAAACAGTCTTTCTATATATTATTTTAATGTTGATATTTTTGTGTTATATAGTCTCACACTCTCTCTCTCTCTATACACACACATATATATATATATATATATATATATATATATATATATATATATATATATATATATATATTGATTTTTTAGTGTAATTTATTGGACAGAGTGATATAATTTGGAAATATAACACAAAAATATGTCAAATTTCTTAAAAGATTTACAAATTATTTCTATGGATTCCAAACATCAGAGAAATTTATGACAAATTATTCACAAATTCTTCAGACATTTAAAAAAACAAAATCCACACAAGGAGGTGAGAGAGCAGAGATTGTCGCAGGGTGTTCCATGCTCGCGTTCCTGTATTAGGCAGGGATCGCGCACGCACGCATCAGTATGATCGCAGGAGGGAGGGGTGAGAGACCGTTGCTTCCGTATCACACAGCCCAAAAACCGGTTGATCACAACCAGTAAATCAACCAGTTGATCATTAACTTTTCTGTTATTAAAATATTGATCAATCAATAGTTCAACTAATCAAACCGTTGACTGAAATCTTAATTAGTTTTGTCATCTAACCTACAAATAAATGTATCTGTTGTCGTACGCATGTACCAGGATAAACAACACCTTGTTGCAGAGCTAAGAGACCGAGACCGAACCCACAGAAATACAATAGAAATATAGAAACCAATTTTCTGTGTTTGCCTGGCCTCCGCATTATCTCTTCTCATGCCCAATCCATAGCCATGCACACTCTGAAATCAACTAGATTTCTCACAAATCTATGTGCTCAAGATTTTTCAAATCTCCAAGCAAAGTGCAAGGGACCAAATTGAGACTGAATCAAATCCACCACATCGATCTAAATCCAAATCCAATCCAAATCAGACTAAATCTAGCTAGAAAAACAACTTATAAAGTGAAATTAATACTCTGCAGAGCTCAACAACAATCAACAAAAATTGATTCTATGTCGACCTCCACAGCAATCGACAAAAAATGATTCTAATAAAAGACGATCTCAAAGAAAGAATCGACGAGATAAGAGAAAGGATCGAAGAGGACATCCAAGGAGAGCGCGCCTGTAGGTAGCCTGAGGCGCTTGCGCTGCCGCCTCTGCACTCGTTGGCCAGGGTACCCGCGCCATCGCCTCCCCTGTGCGCGTGTGCTCAGATGCATCCACGCTGCCCTAGGGCCGCGCCATCTCCTCGAAGAGCCGAGCTCATGCGGCTGCCGCATACGAGCCCGCGAGAAATCCAGGTGAACGGAGCAGTGGACAACAATCTAGGTTTGGGGAGGACCAGAGGAGGCCGCTTCCCCGGGTGGAAGCACAGAAAGGAGATGGTGATGGGCTCCTGAGGGAGCCGGCGGCGCGAGCGGCAAGGGAGGACCGGGCGGCACAAGCGGCAAGGGATGGCCAGGATGCGTCATGACTAGCGAGGAGCGGCTTGGGTAGCACTGCAGTAGACATCAGAGGAAGAACTTGATATTTAATTGTAACAACGTGTACTAGTATAATAAAGACATTCTCATATTTTTACCAACATTAACTTATATATTTTGAATGTTATAGTCATCTTACAATAAACTATAACTTTTAAAATTTATAAAAAGGATAAAGTAAGTATTATTTTGGTCTCTATTTTTTATAAATATTTGATAACCTTTTCTCTTCCGTTGCAATGCACGGACATGTTTTGCTAGTATTAATAAAAGGCCAAGATGAATCCGAACGCATGACAAGATCATTGAATTAAATTTCGAAGTTGCAAGTAGTCTATAATTTTTTTTTCTGGATACCTACCACATAATAATAAGCTATATTTCCCGTGGTAAATATATATTGACATGTTTGCAATTGTAATAATATTAAAGAGTAAATAATTTCTTCCATTCCGTTTATTATTATCAAACTGCCCCTCACGGGTCTTGTTTAGTTCCAAAATATTTTGCAAAATGGATACTATAGTACTTTCGTTTGTATTTGACAAATATTGTCCAATCATAGATTAACTAGGTTCAAAAGATTTGTCTCATAAATTACAGCTAAACCGTACAATTAGTTATTTCTTTATCTATATTTAATGCTTCATGCATGTGCCACAAGATTCGATGTGACAGAGAATGTGAAAGATTTTGCAAATTTTTTTAGAAACTAAACAAGGAACTAACATGTATTGTACAAGGCAAGTCCACATTCGCTAGCAGTAGGCAAATTAAGAAACGTACCGGCCTAACAAACGAAAGTTTTCTTTTTAGGCCCTGTTTAGTTTCCCATCTAAAAAATTTTTATCCATCCCATCGAATCTTTGGACAAATGTATGGAACATTAAATGTACATAAAAAATAAACTAATTACACAGTTTGGTTGAAAATCGCGAGACGAATCTTTTAAGCCTAGTTAGTCCATGATTAGCCTTAAGTGCTACAGTAACCCAAATGTGCTAATGACAGATTAATTATGCTTACTAGATTTGTCTTGCAGTTTTCTGACGAGCTATGTAATTTGTTTTTTTATTAATTTCTAAAAACCTCTCCCGACATCCTTCCGACATATTCGATGTGACACCCAAAAAATTTTCATCTCCAATCTAAACAGGACCTTAGAAACGGTGTACTTGTCATAATAACTACGTACGCGGCAAGCAGGAGCCGTGAACTGAAGAGGAGATGATGACGTGCAAAGATTTAAAGCGCGCGCCACTATCGCCTTCTTTGGCCACTGCCGAATCTGCTTCCGGGCAGAGACTCGTGATCTAGTTTTTCCGTCTCGATCTGCATGCCAGTCAATGCATGCATGTTGCCAAGGCCAATTTGGATAAGCTGATCCCGATCCCCGCATTCCACTGTAGTACTACGCGTTTCGTGGACGAATATATTATATTCAAATTCAGTTCAGGCCACTTGATCAGATCTAAGATTTTCCAGATTCCAATCTGTACATTCGATACTGAGGGCATGTCGACCGCCACAAGACAAAACGAGCAGCTGCACATGCACATGTAGTCATGTACGCAGTCAGGTCGTTGAATCACTTCTCCTCGGTCACCAGCACCATGGGATTCATGTTGACTAAACCTTTTTAAGTTTAATTAACTAGATTTATAAAAAAATACCATATTTATAATTTTAAATAATTTTTTTAAAAAATATAATCAAGAATCTATTTAGTTATTAGGTATCATAAATATTAATATTGTATATATATATTTGGTTAACATTAATATTTGACTTCTCATCAAGTGAGAATGATTTTTTCTGTCACATAGTGGGAGTTCACAGAGAGGAGACACTGCTACATTAATTTTTAAGGAGGCGGGCGTTTTAGATTTTAGAAGACGCGCAAACAAAACGTCTCTGATATAAGGCTATAGTAAACCATGCATTAATCGAGGCGGTTGTCATGTCCGCCTCGGTTAATAGATTTAAAAAAAATAAAAAAATCCAGAGCCCACCTGTGAGCACTACTGGAATCCTCTGGTTTCCCTAGGGCCACGAACCCAAGGGAAAGGCTTAGATACCCTAGGTAAACATGTTTCCCTAGGGTGACTCGACAGGAATGCTTCCTAGGGAAAATATTGACGGGAAACTCCAGAGTGCCCTAGGGTGTCGCGAGAAAACTCTAGGGAAACTGTCTTCCCTAGGGTAATATCAACCCTAGGGAAAGCTGTCGACATGCCATGCTCAATCCTACCTGTAAAAGTCATTTCCCTAGGGGCATGTTTCATAGGGAACAAATATCATGCATATCATACCATCCAGCAACAATGCATATTTTAATTCTAAATTCATTCAAATACAAATTTAAATAGGGCACAGTAGACATGAATTGTTTCCATTAGAATTCAACACTCATTAATCCATATTGTCATAAGTTACAATATCTCATTAGAGGCATAACACAAACATCACTACATGTGCCATCAAATTGACCAAACTCAACTACAACCACATAACATCATAGTAACTTTTAAGTGTCTCTGGTCATCCACAATACAACATGTCAAATGAATGGAAATTCCTCATCTTCTGGACAGTATGTACCCCCACCACTTGTGGCATGCACATGACCATGATAGCCTCCATAAGCGATCTTACTCAATGTTTCCTCCGGAGTTTCCATTCCTCCAACACATGATCCAACAGTACCAACCTGATATGCAATTAAACAATTGAAAATACAATTAATAAGATTGATGATTTAGTTCAAGGTATAGGAGTGTACAACATATGTTGGAAGGGAGAAAATTCAACAAAAAATAATCTACTGCTAGGTATAAGTAGCAACCACAAAAAGGTGACTTACATTATCAGGAGAAGGGATTGGAGTTGGGGAAGCCACATATGCTGGAGGCAGTGGAGGAGGAGCTGGAGGAGGCGGAAGTGCAGTGACAGGTATTCCGTTCTGGGAAGCAACTTGCTGCAGTTCAATTTTTGTATGATTCACCTAATTAGAGAGTAGATCAGGCACTAAGATGAATATTAAGGGATGCTGCAGCTCACCTCCATAAATTTCTGCATGTTTTCACAGTAAGCATGTACTGTTCCACTCCACTTAAACATACTTTGGGCATATTCCTTCACCACACGACCATCATGAGCTTCTTTCCTTAAGCGTTCCTCTTCCTCTTGACGTTGACGCCTAGCTGCTGCTGCATTAGCATGGCTGCTCCTCAACTCAGGTAGGGCTTCATTATCATTAATGACCCCATTGAACAAAGCCCATTTACCATGTGGACGACCACAAGAGCATTGATAAAGAGCTCTAGTATCCACTGGCGAGTGCAACCAATCAAAATCAGGTCCATTCAACTCAACAGCCTTAATTTTGTATTTCTCCTGACAATGAAATAAAATGTTTAGCCATTGCAAAATAAATGGGAGCAAAGAACAATTGGATGTAATAACCAGCAGTTACCAAGCATGAAGAGGCTTCTTCGGTGTTCAATGAACTAATATCTTCAGGATTAGAACCCCTATGGGAATGGACCCATGCCTCAATATCAGAAACTTCTCTTCCTAATTTGTTAGACTGCAGTAAAACTAATCTCAAATTATTTGTGTACTACCACAAAACTGAATCTAAAAGATCTTATGTGTACTAACCAACTTATGGCGTATTGTTGCAATAGAGTTTGATCCTCCTTTGTGAGGTTTAAATTTATCGCTGTAGCGATTTGCACGATTTTTCTCAGACCTTTCCTTGAATTTAGGACGACTCCATTCCGTCGCTAAAGCCTCCCAGCATCTTTCCAGCAACCATTCAGGGCGTTGGGCAATGTACTCCTCCCGTGTCAAATAGAATGTTCCAGCAATCTTGTCACAAATTTTTCTAACCTCACTGTCAAATAGAATGTTCCAGAAGCATATCACAGTCACAGACTCACTGTGCACAAAATAAGTAAACTGATATATATAGCAATAGGATGGAACTAATAAAAGGCAAAACTTATTTTCTAACTTGTATTGCTTTGCTCAGAAGCACCACACAGATTGTCAAAACCTTCCTTTTGCAGAGACCTAGAAACAGCTATCCATCCTTCCTTGCACAACACTAGAGATCTCCTTTCCCTTTTCACCCGGTGGCATATCACACCTAAAATTGTTGCGGAGGAAAATTTTTCAATCAGTACAAGAAGGTACCAATTGCCATAGTCCACATTGAAATGTGCTTGCCCAGACATGAAAACCTAAATTTAACTAAAATAAAACTATAGCTAGCAGTGCATAGGTAGCCACGGTAAGACAACAAATTGCTATTGGAAGACACTAATATTGCAGAACTAGAAACTAACCACTTCAAATCTGTTCAGAGATTCGGATTTGGCCCCAGGCTTCTTCGTTGCTGCCCCAGACGAGATGGTGGTCCTTGCCAGGTCGTGGGAGTAGGTGATGGGCGGACGAGCGTCGGATCGCTGGGGGATGCACGCCGCGGCCGGTGGGCATCGGGGTCGCAGGGTACGCGCGCGACGGCGGGTGGGCGCCGAGGTCGCAGGGGTACACAGCGGCGGGCGGGCGGGCGTCGGGGTCGCGGGGGAACACGCGCTGCGGCCGGTGAGCGTCGGGGTCGCGGGTCGTGGGTGGGCGCTGGGGTCGCAGGCGTACGCGGCCGCGGCCAAGCGCTGAGGGCGCGCGCGGGGATACGCGGCGGCGGCGGGCAAGTGCTGAGGGCGCGGGGATATGCGGCGGCGGCAGCGGCCTTCGCTGAGGGCGCGGGGATACACCAAAGGTCGGGGATTTGGACTAGGGTTGGGGTAATTTATTTTTTAATATTACATGGCCAATGTTGTCCACGACATGGCGCGAAAACGTTTAGGAGCGTGCGCAAAGCGGGAGCGAGAGGGGCGAGCTGAAAAAAAATATTTAGTTCCCTAGGGGAGCATTGTGGTTCCTAGGGATAATTGACACGGAGGCACTACCATGGCACACGAGTAAGCAGGCTCACTGAGGAAAAACGAAAACCCTAGGGAAACCGTTTGTTTCCCTAGGGTACCAAAATCAACTATAGGGACTCAATCTTTTCCCTAGTAAAACGAATTAACCCTAGGGAAACAAATTAACCCTAGGGAAACAGGAGGATTCTAGTAGTGGAGCCCGGTTCCAGCCCACCCACCAGCCACCTCACCGCCGCCTGAGCGCACCTCCTCACCAGATCCACCACCGGAGCGCACCTCCTCGCCGGATCCGCCACTGGTGGACTCCTCCCCGAGCGGATTCACGTCGTGGTGAAGCCGTGGAGGGAGGGGAGGGGAGGAGGGGCGCAGCACCAGCAGGCGAGGTGGATCCATCTCCTCCACGTCGGATCAGGGGGATGACGACGCCGGATGAGGAGGAGGTAGCCACGCACTGGTGGAGGAGCTTAGGGGATGGGAGCACTGCCGCCACGCTTGCACAGCCACAGCCCGCCTCCCTCACTAGATATGTGTCAAGGATATCAGTAAGGGGTACCCAACTGATGTCCTTATCGAGATTATCCATACACGAATCGAGGCCCCCAATTCGACGCCTTGTCCAGTTGTGCGCACGGCCCTCGACGACCGCGGCCTCGAAGACGGAAAGGGCGTCCTGCGAATTGACCAGAGCTCGAGCGTAGGCTACCGTCGAATACGGAAACGGGCTCGAGCAAATCGGAGGGCATCGAGCGCAAGGACACCACCCGCCGCCTGACACGGGCATGAGAACCAGGGCATTTAATGCGCTTGTCGCGTTCTCACCTAACACGCCAGTCACGGGAAGCGTGATAGGGAACAGGCACCTGTCTCGTTATTCTTTTTGCAGCCTTCCCCACCAAACAATCCAGAGCATGTCAGGACGCAGGAAGCGGGGACGGAACGTCTAATCAAGACCCCCTCGAGAGGTCCAAGGTCAGCGCTCTGGCTGGCAGGGCGTTACATGGCGCCCGACCCTCGACCAGACTCGTTTCCTTCTTGGGGAAGGGTTGGGCGTCGAAAGACAGCACCACGACCACTCCGACGTATCTGCCGCCATAACGTACAGGCGTGCGACAGATAAACCAGCCCAAGACGGCGCACAGAGCGGGATACAGGGGCACGCGTAATCATCATCAAGCCGCCAGGATGGGACGGCTCGAGACCACGCCGGTACGGAGACCTCGAGTAGGCCAGCGCGCCATACCTCTATCGACCCCTACTCTGACGCCTATACTTGTACCCTAGGCTTCTCCTTGGAACTATAAAAGGGGAGGCCCGGGAAGAGATACAGAGGAGGGCAACCCCACACAACACACCAGCCATACCACACTTGTATTCACCCCTGTACAAGCACTTAGGCGCAAAATAATACAAACTCTCCCTCCCCCGCTAGACGTAGGGCCTTCTCTTGCCCGAACCAGGATAAATCTTTGTGTCTTTTTGCATCACCATCTAGAAACGGGAGCACGTATACAAATTCACTAGTTGGTGTGACCCCCGGGGGGAAAAACACCGACAGTTGGCGCGCCAGGTAGGGGTCCTGCGTGTTTTTCACCGATTTCCCATACCTTTCCAGATGGCCACTCTCGCCTCGCCAATCCCGCGCTCCACGGTGATTTGGTTTGGGAGTCTTGAGTTCATGTCTACTGACTCCGGCTATGACATGATCTTGCTCTCGATCAAAGGACCGGGAGGAGCCCGCGTTGCGCCAGCACGGTTGAGGGACCCGAGACGTCCTCGCCACCACGCCTCCCCGCCCAAGAAGAGGCGTGGACAGCACCACCATCGCCCTTCTGCCTCATCTCGACCGGTAGTTCGTGCCAGGCAGGAGGTGACATAGCAGTCAACAGCCCCACATGCCGGAACCATGGGCATGACGGCTCAGCGCTACAAGGATCACACGACGACAGGAGGTGACGCGCCCCGCGCGCTCTCCCCCAAGAAGAGCGTTGCTGTTCGGTTTAGACAATGCCGCGGCGTCGCTCACCAGGGCAATATGTCCAAACACCCAGACGTACGTGGAGAGACCAATGGTCCTCCCACGCGACCCTGGAGCACAGCTACAGACGTCCGAGCAACCATACTTCTCGCAAGTACGGGGCCTCCGCCGCCTAGGCCCTGGGCGGTACACGATTACCTCCCTCAGGCAGCGGCTGCTGGAGGAAGGACGCGGATGTTTCTACGCCGCCGAGCCGGACTCCGGCTCGGAGTCCGATAGCTACGACCCTACTAGGGAATGCTTCCATATCGACAGAGCGGTGGAAACCACCGATGAGACACAAGACGCCGTTGCAGGCGGGCGAGCCCCTGCAGCAGGGGAAGACCCCAGGACGCCTGGGAATGACGGTCAGGTCGACCCCCCTCCTAAAGAAGACAGAGTCGCGCAAATTGCGCAGCTACGAGAGCTCAAGGCAAAGCTTGACGAGGATCGCGAGCGCCTTGTCCTGCTGGAGCAGATCCTCGAGCAGGACCTGCCTTACCCGCCTGGTGGGAGTGTCCGCAGACGAGCTCGAGAAGTCCATAGGCAGATCGTCAGAGACGAAGAGCCTGAGCAACCCGTCGGCCGTTTCCCTCGAGCGGGCCAGAACGTCATGGCGGCGACGATGTTGCTGCGTAATATGCCTGAGCCGTCGAATTCCCAAGCGCGACGCATTTGAGACGAGGTGCAAACCCTGCTCCATGTAGCAGCAGTCCAGCAGGCCGAAAGCTCGGCCTCTCGACGTCGAGGAGCGGCCACAGAAAAGCACGATGAGCCAGCCCACAACGAAAAGGAGGTGTCGGTCCATCAGCAGCCGCCCCCTCGAGGGAAAAAGACCACGCTCGTCCTTCCCGTCGACAACCAACGTCGACACGACGCGCGACGCGACATCGATGAGAATCGACGCCGTCGGTATGGGGACGCAGAGGAGTGCGGTTACAGCGCCCATCGTGGCAGGAGGTACGACAGCGATGAGGACCGGATGGCCCCAGAGCCACCGGGCCCGCGGGTGTTCAGCAGGGCAATCCGCAGCACGCTGCTGCCCAGCCCGTTCCGACCCCCGACCAACATTGCAAAGTACAACGGTGAGACCAAGCCAGAGCTGTGGCTGGCAGATTTCAGGCTGGCCTGTCAGCTAGGAGGCGCTCGAGGGGACGATCGAGCCATCATCAGACAGCTGCCACTCTTCCTCTCCGACACCGCCCGCAGATGGCTCGAGGAGCTCCCGGCCAACCAGATCCACGATTGGGTCGATTTGGTCAGGGTGTTGGAGGGTAACTTCAATGGGACCTACATACGACTCGGCAACTCGTGGGACCTCAGCAAGTGCAAGCAGAAGTCAGGAGAAACACTTCGAGAATACGCTCGACGCTTCTCGAAGCAACGCACCGAGCTGCCGCACATCCCCGACCACGACGTCATCCTGGCCTTTGTCTCTGGTACCACCAGTCGAGACTTGGTGCGGGAATTAGGCCGGAATCGCCCTCAGACCGTCGACGAGCTGATGGACGTAGTCGCAAACTACGCTGCGGGGGAAGAAGCGGTCGGCGCCTTCTTCAGCTATGAAGGAAGGAAAGGCAAGCCGCCCGCCGATGATGATGAGGGCCCCAGTCGAGGGCCCAAGAAGAACAAAAAGAAGAAGAAAACACAGCCGTTCCAGTGGGAAGACCTCGACGGCGATCTCGTTGCCGCCATGGAACGCAAAAGTCCTCGAGGCCCTCCAGAGGGGGGCATCTTCGACAAGATGCTAAAGGAGCCGTGCCCTTACCATAAGGGAGGAGCCAACCACAAGCTGGAGGACTGTCGTATGCTGAAAAAGCATTTCGACGGTCTGGGGTTCAAGAAGGACGCGTGCGACGACCCAAAGAAGGAGAAAAACGGTGACAAGGAGGACAACGAAGACGATGGCGGTTTCCCAGCCATCCATGATTGCTACATGATCTATGGCGGACCCTCAACGCAGTTGACCGTAAGGCAGTGCAAGAGAGAACGTCGTGAGGTCTTCGCAGCAAGAATGGCGGTGCCCCAGTACCTCAGCTGGTCGAGCACTGCCATCACCTTCGATCGAGAGGACCACCCTGACAAGGTGGTCACCCCTGGCGTCTACCCGCTCGTCGTCGACCCGATCATCGTCAACACCAGACTCTCAAAGGTGCTGATGGACGGCGGCAGCAGCCTGAACATCATTTACCTCGAGACCCTCAACCTCCTCGGCATCAGCAGGGCGCAGCTCCAACCAAGCGCCGGAGGCTTCCATGGTGTCGTTCCTGGGAAGAAGGCGTTGCCGGTGGGTCGAATTGACCTACCGGTCTGCTTTGGCACGGCGGCCAACTTCAGAAAGGAGACCCTCACCTTTGAGGTGGTGGGGTTCCGGGGCACGTACCACGCCATCATCGGGCGCCCGGGTTACGCCAAATTCTTGGCTATCCCCAACTACACCTACTTGAAGCTGAAGATGCCCGGTCCCAAGGGCATCATCACCGTTAGCTCCTCCTTCCAACACGCGTACGAGTGCGACGTCGAATGCGTCGAGTATGGGGAAGCCGTCGAGAACTCCACCGAGCTCGCCTCGAAGCTCGAGGCCCTGGCCGCAGAGGCTCCAGAGCCCAAGTGCCACGCGGGCAGCTTTGAGCCGGCAGAAGGAACAAAGAAGATCCTGCTCGACCCCAACAACTCCAACGGCAAGGTGCTGACGATCAGCGCCGACCTCGACCCCAAATAGGAAGCAGTGCTCGTCGACTTTCTCTGTGCGAACGTCGATATGTTTGCATGGAGTCCCTCGGACATGCCGGGCATACCGAGGGAAGTCGCCGAGCACTCCTTGGAAATTTGAGCCGGTTCCAAGCCAGTGAAGCAACGGTTGCGCCGTTTCGACGAAGAGAAGCGCAAGATCATTGGCAAGGAAATCCACAAGCTTTTGACGGCCGGATTCATCAAGGAGGTTCACCACCCCGACTGGTTAGCAAATCCTATACTAGTTAAGAAAAAGAATGGGAAAATGAGGATGTGTGTCGATTATACGAGTCTAAATAAAGCATGTCCAAAAGTTCCTTTTCCATTACCACGTATTGATCAAATTGTTGATTCTACTGCGGGATGTGAAACCCTTTCTTTCCTTGATGCATATTCTAGTTACCACCAAATAAAAATGAAAGAGTCCGATCAGCTCGCGACATCTTTCATTACACCTTTTGGGATGTATTGTTATGTAACCATGCCGTTCGGGCTTCGAAACGCGGGAGCTACGTACCAACGATGCATGCTCCATGTATTTGGCTAGCACATAGGGTCGATGGTCGAGGCCTATGTTGATGACATCGTCATCAAGTCAAAGAAACGAGGAGACCTGATTCAGGACCTCGAGATCGCTTTCGGTTGCTTACGCGCCAACGAGATCAAGCTCAACCCCGAGAAGTGCGTTTTCGGCGTGCCTCGAGGCATGCTCTTGGGCTACATTGTTTCCCAGTGCGGAATCGAGGCCAACCCCGAGAAAGTCTTGGCCATCACAAGGATGGGGCCAATTCGAGATATCAAGGGTGTGCAAAGATTCACGGGATCCGGCGCTGAGTCGCTTTATCTCGAGGTTAGGAGAAAAGGCGTTGCCACTGTATCGACTCCTAAAGAAAGTCGAGCGTTTCTCTTGGACCCCCGAGGCCGAGGAAGCCCTCGACAACTTGAAGAAAACACTGACCTCAGCACCAGTCCTGGTCCCACCTCAACCCGTAGAACCTCTGCTTCTGTACGTTGCCTCGACGACCCAGGTCGTCAGTGCAGTCATGGTAGTCGAGAGGCGGGAAGAGGGGCATGCTCTGCCAGTCCAGAGGCCAGTTTATTTCATCAGCGAGGTGCTCTCGGAAACCAAGGCACGATACCCGCAGATCCAGAAGCTAATATATGCCGTAATCCTCGCCCGACGCAAGCTGCAGCACTACTTCCTTGGCCACCCTATCACGGTGGTCTCGTCCTTCCCCTTGGGAGAGATCATCCAGAGTCAGGAGGCCACGGGAAGAGTCGCTAAGTGGTTGGTCGATCTCATGAGCGAGACCCTCACTTACGCGCCTCGCAAAGCTATCAAGTCACAAGTCCTGGTGGATTTCATCGCAGAATGGACAGACTCCCAGCTCCCCCCGGCTCAAGTTCAAGCAGAGCTGTGGACGATGTATTTCGACGGGTCTCTCATGAAAACAGGAGCTAGGGCGGGCCTGCTATTCATCTCACCCCTGGGCATGCATATGAGGTATGTCATCAGGATTCATTTCGCCGCATCCAACAACGTCGCATAATATGAGGCCCTAGTCAACGGTCTAAAGATCGCCATCGAGCTAGGAGTCCGGCGCCTCGACGTTCGAGGCGACTCCCAGCTCGTCATCGACCAAGTAATGAAGGCCTCGAACTGCCACGACCCAAAAATGGAGGCATACTACAAGGAGGTCCATCGACTCGAAGACAAGTTCCACGGCCTCGAACTTGTCCACGTCGCCCAACGCTACAACGAGGCGGCCGACGAACTCGCTAAGATTGCGTCAACTCGAGGCACGGTCCCGCCTGACGCGTTCTCAAGAGATCTACACGAGCCATCCGCCAACTTGGGCTTGGGGGCTGGTGTCGAAGCCACTCCTACCCAGCAGACCGACACCGTCGAGGCGCTACTAATGGCGGCTGAGGTAATGGAGGTGGAACAGCGGCCCGGTCGACCGTTTGACTGGCGCACTGTTGACGGTCCTTAATGCTCACATTTAACCATCAACTAATCATGGAAAAAGACTCATATGCAGCCAACACCTAGACTTAGGGTTTTATCTGACAGAATTCCACGAGTTTTGGTGTTTGTCTATTTCTGCAGGGGGTTATCAGGAAATACGGAAGAAAGGCCCACACGTCGGGTTTACATAGAGATATTAACGTGTCGCGCAATTTTCTATCATCTAGAAGACTCCAGAAGCCACGGGAACGAACGGGAAGTAAATCGGGCTCGGAGGCAGGGCGCCCGCCCAACTCTCCTGGGCGCCCGCCCAGCTACAGTGCCCAATCAGGACACGTTTCGCGGATTATGCTCCACCGACCTAAAGGATCAAGGAAAACCGTGCGATTAATATTGGTTTGATCCGACGGCCTAGATTCACTTGAAGGGACTATAAAACCAGACCCCCTGGCCCCTGGAGATCATACCTCTTCTACAGAATCAAAGTTAGGGTTTCAATTCTTCATCCAAGTAGAGAGGATCCCTCTAGTTCTTCTAGTTCTACCTCTAGTTCATCTAGATCTAGTTCTAGTTCATCTAGTTCTTGTTCTAGTTCCTCTAGTTCTAGTTCTAGTTAGTTCTAGTTGTAATCTAGAAAATAGGGAGAGAGAAAAGGAGAGCGGAGGAGGAGCCGGATCTGTCGGATCTTCCTCAACATTATACTTTTGCAGCATCTGGTTCGTTCTTCATCGTTCTCTAGGTTCTTCAATTCATAATTCCTGAGTTCTCTAATTACTTTTATTTACATTCAAGTTATTTATTGGATTCCCGCTTGCATCAAGTGCTCTAGTCTTTATAACGCTAGAGTAGTAATTAATAGACTAGACGTGGTGTTTAGTCTTGCAATTACCTGGAATTGCACCCAATCCTGCGGATTGTTGTGGTAGCCTTAGGGTAGTGACAGCCCTAACGGTCGACGTATTCCACCACGTTCGGATCGGTGTTTGTAGGACCGTAGTCAGACCTTCCTAGCCCCCTTCTCATCTCTTTCTGTGGTTAGTGCTCTGATGTCCCGATATAGATAATCTTGAAGTAATTCTTGATTCTTAGATCAACTAGAGAACTCTCAGGAAACTTCCTCTCTTCCCACCAAAAATAATTATATAGTTATCCTTGGGCGATCTTGGATCTTAATTAGTACACTCACGTTCTCTGTGGAAGATAGATACTCTGGAATACTCCCGGGTGAAAGCTACATCGGTATCCGTGCGCTTGCGGATTTTTTTTCTGTTTGCGTTTAAAATACCCAACAAGCTTTCTGGCGCCGTTGCCGGGGAACGGTAGCTGTGCTAGTTTCGAACCAAGTCGTCCGTGTATCCTTTTTCTTTTCCTTTTATACCACACTCACCTTACCATTTTCACCACACCACATGGATTTCACTCTAAGCACTAATGAGCTTGGAATTTATTTCATAGCCAATTCATTTACTCCATGCTCATATGCAACATCTTCACAATCCATTGGTCTCTCCAACATCACCACATTCGAGATCTTCAACCCCCTCATCCTTTCTATTTATAAAAACTTTAAAAGGGCGGTTGTCGATGCATATGTCTATAATAAATATTGCAAATCTCGTTGAGTTGATCTTGATATAGGTCAGAGTTGGAGGGGAAACCACTTCGCTGACATAAATTAATGGTTTCCCAAGGACAAGCTTAGTGTCCTAAAACAAACACTGATCAGATTGTAACATAAGCTCTTAATTATTTACAACATTACCTTGTGTATTGAGCATATAAGGATAATTGTAAAAAATTCCTTCGGGTATTCTTGTCACTAACCTTTTCAGGATTAGAGCAAGAAGATCGGATGAATGACAAGCACAAGGTATGTCCAACCAACTATCATACAACATTGAATTAAATTTATCCAAACTTGAATTTTGCAAAATTCAAGCTTGGGGGAGTACTTTACATAAAATCATCCTTCGCCATGTTGCTATGTTGGTTGTCCCTACCTTTAAGACATGCTCAATTTTGTTAAATACTAATCACACTACTTCATCTCCACTTGAGTAGATCTCTATAAATGCTCTCATGCTACCTTTATTTGCTTTAGTATATGTCTAGGTTTGGAGTAGTTTCATTTATCTCTTAATTAAGCATGGTGCTTAGTTTAGGAATGATGATCTTACTTCCAAAGGATTTTATATTAAGCATGATGCTTAGGTTAAAATTCCCTCCTAAATCAAATTAGACATGGTGTCTAGGTTGATCTTTGAGCCAATAGTATGCTATAGTAGATATTGGATATTTTGTTGGACTAACCCCTGTAGGAAAACTTTCAATATCAACCTGGGAAGTCCTGAGATAAACTCACATTGGAGACAAAGAGAGAGACACATGAAGTTTAACAATTTACACAAGGAAGGCATAGCTCACAAGAGATGATCCATAGAGGGTGCCACAAACACGATGCACAACCGCTAAGAGAGAAAAGCTTCCACAAGGTGATACTGTACCATCACTCTTCAAGTAAGGTAACATCTTAAGGTACTTGACTATCACTTCTATAAGCTTCTCCTTTGTTCTGGCGTTCACATGAATAAAAGAGACAAACATGTATGATTTACAACTCTAGATTAACCAACCTAATCGATTCAGCATGTTTAGTCCTTCCACCTTTGTGATCCCATACTCCTAATCATATAAGCTAAAATGTTGCACACTCAATCTTTGGAAGATATAAACAAAACATATATATAGATAGATTATCTTTCCATAAGGTTGAGTGATCTGATCTGACAAATGTTAAATGCTACACTCATGATCTTATTATCCATCAACTTTGTCTTGCTCACTATGCTTGAGGTTAGAGAAGAACAAATACACTTTTGGTTCGGTTGGTGTTTTCCACCAACAGGGCCCATGCACTTGATCTCTGCCTTGTCTCAATGAGCAGGAACACTTTGAGCAAAATATGAAGGACTTTTACAACTCCCAGACTCCACCAAGTGAAGAACCTAGATCTACGAGCACAAACACACTGGAGATACTGGACACTCAGGCAATCACTGCCCTGAGATGCTTGAGGACGTAACTACTGCAGTAACCCCGTTGTGGAAGTAATTACTAACCTTCTGCCGGTCAAGAGAGACAACCCAGGATGCCCCGTCATCCCGATCTCCATCGGCTTGGTGGACTTCCCAGAAGCACTCTGTGACTTTGGCTTCAGCGTCAACATTATGCCCAGGGTACTCTATGAAAAATTCTTTACACGTCCTTTCAGTGTTCGCCTAAACGGCCTAAACGGTCGATTAAACGGTCATTAAACGGTAAACGGTGGCAAACTGTTTTGTTTAGGGGGTAAACGGGAAATTAAACGGTTGACCGTTTAAATGGTCAAAAAACGGGGAAAACGGTCTAAACGGCCTACACGGAACGGTTGTAAACGGTATTAAACGTGATAAACGGCTGTTTAAACGGCCGTTTAGGCAAACACCAGGTGAATCTAGTTGAATTTTATATCAACAATTTGTATACTTTAATTTATTGTATTTATAAATATATAAAATTGATTTGTTACATGCATAAATATGTATATTTAATTCTTCTAACATGCATAAACATATATTACATAATAAAATAAATGGTTTTTAGTTGCATAAATATGTATAAATAATAGAATGATTGACTTTACATTAAAAAATATACACATTTCTGTAATATTGTGTAAAACCGTTTAGACCGTTTTAATTCGTTTAAACACCGTCTAAACAGTTTAAACGCTAAACGAAGGGTGACCGACTGTTTACCGTTTAGCGTTTAGGATAACATTGCGTCCTTTACTAGAAACAACCGTGTGCTTGCAGCCTGCAGATCGTATGCTAAGTTTCCCAAAGGGAATATTGAAGAACCTCTGCGTCCGAGTTGGTACCTTGTACGCCCCAGCAAACTTCGTGGTGATAGAGACTGGTACTGATGAGAGGGCACCCATCTTAGGGAGGCCATTCCTGAACACCTCGGGAGCTGACATCTACGTTAGTGCTGCCAATATCAGTTTCTACATCAAGGGGAGGAAGGAGACGTTTTTCTTCAAGAACAAGACTGCACAAATCCCAGAGCAATCCCAACATGAACCAAGGAAGAGGACCAATAGGAGGAACGGGAACAAGCAAATGTGGACCGAGTCAGCTAAGAGGGTCACTGCAGTTCAAGGAGGTCAAGATCGTCGACTTAAGTCATCAGTCCTGACCAAAAAGGACGACCCAGTCACCTATCAGCTCCTATTCGGAACCATGCCCCTACAACCAACATACATTCAGCTCCAGATGGTAGATCAGACATTCCGGAAGGTTGAAGACATAGGAGAAGATGAGTACGATCCAACCATCATCCTTGAGAGACCATTCCTCAGTACCGTTAAAGCAATCATCTATATTGGAACCAGAGAAGTCCACATGCACTTCTCCTCTGAGAAGGTACGCCGCTATTTTACTGACCCTAACTATATAGTTGAAGACTCTAAGCAGGTCAGGACAAGAAGAAGACGACGCAACCGCAACCAGAGGACGCAAATCATCAAGGACGGATGGGTAGACTACGAAGGAGAAGTAGTAAGATCTAAAGACATACAGCTTGAACAGAACTGTCCTGAGGAGACCGTAGCACCGAGTCAGGTGTGGAGAGAGAAGATTGTTATACATGAAGAGCAGGCGCCGCCGGAACCACCGACTACGCCATCCAGCGAATCCCAAGACGACCGAGAAAACGAAGAGTCCCGTTCGGAGGACTTAAAAAAACACCGAACGCCTTGCCAAGAGGTAAACTGGTAGTTATCTTTTTCCTTTGAACTATTTAAAATAGTTTGCTTAGTTAATCAGGTTTATATCATCTTGAAAAGAAAATAAAAATGTAAAAAATAGTAAGCCCCATGTGAGTATGCTCATGGCATAAAACCCATAAGTACATTCACTGTGGTGGCGTAAAAATAAAATAAATATATTCTTGTCCTATAAAAATAAAATTATAAAAATAAAATTATGATCCTACTAAAGAGAGTAACATTTATTGAGGAGGCTCAACATGATAAAGGCTAGATATTTATGCTAACACTTAACCAGTTTCACAAAGCTTTGTTGTCTATTTGAGCTCCACAGAATTCAAGGATCAAAGAAGACTAGCAGACAGAGGACATCCTAATCACTGTCAGGGTGCTGCCGACATTCAAGTACACCTCCGCCACCTGCTACATCAAAAGGAATTACGTCAAAATCTAGCTTGGGGGAGAGCAACCCCATTTATCCAGCTAAGTATTCTACTCACGTTTATACTTTACTCTAATAAGCTTATATATATATCTTTGATTAGTTTGATAAATAAATAAATAAATAAAGTTTGCTATGAACCCTCATGATAAGCTCTCACATGGAAGTGATGAATAGTTGCTCTGCCATGACTAGTTCTCAAAATTGAAATCTCTCTTAAGTTTAGGCATGACTGGTATTAATTAAGATTTGCTCTAAACCTGAACTTGTGGGGAGAGTACTTGATCTGGAGTCTAAGTCGTTAACGAATATGATATGGGAAGGTTGAGCTGCTGTTTACCTGTTCCTAGAGATGCTAGAATTCTGGAGAATTTTATCTTTGAAAATCGTTAAAATAACACATGATGAGTTCCTGTATGATGAGAGTTTAATTTCCTACCACAGCCATATATACATGCTTATTAGACTATGAACCATACATTTACTTTTTACTGCTTATGAGCATTGAGTATGGTCAAGCTGTGTAGACCCTTAGGAGCTTGTCATGTGGTTAAATCAAGATTCACTTGCACGTTCACTCACACATGCTACTTCTACTCTGGAAGTACCATCCATATATATCTACCCATTTCCATCCCTAGAACCACCCAAAAATATTCTACTCCTAATCCGGGAGAGAATAGCCAAAAACATTTCTGTCTTTCCCCTGTGAAATAAATGCTCAAGTTATCTTGTTACTACCACTTGCTATATTATCTCATGAGATGAGTGCTCTTAAAAAAAGAGAAAAAAAGATACGAGGAAATTAAAAAGGGCAAGTGCCCGGAACCTCGAAGAAAAGAAAAAGTGAGACGAGAGGTAAAAATGGACAAGTGTCCGACAGTAGAATTAGGGGTACAAGATATCCACTTGAGAGAAGAAAAAAAAATATAGAGCATCTCATTCTCCTCAAAAAGTTTCAAAAGAGCAAGAAAGGTATGTATCCCCTCAAAAGAGCAAACGTAGAATTAGACTTTCACCATTGTTATCACCATCATCACCATTGTTATCACCATTCATTCGCCACACATGCACATCTTGATTTGACTTATTGACTTGTTCTTCTGGATCCATGGTTTGACTATGCAATAAATGTCTTGTAAGTATGTATTAGCTGTCTCCCA
This sequence comes from Sorghum bicolor, assembly GCF_000003195.3. Classification (NCBI taxonomy): domain Eukaryota; kingdom Viridiplantae; phylum Streptophyta; class Magnoliopsida; order Poales; family Poaceae; genus Sorghum; species Sorghum bicolor. Next base: position 26,107,169 of record NC_012870.2, on the reverse strand, counting down.
CCTATGAGCTCCAGATATCAAAACCTTATTAGAGTAGGGTGAGAAAGAAGGCAATGCCACTATGCCTCATACCAAAAATACCACATACTTTGAGAGAAGGCATACACCATTACTGCCTTGGTAAGGATCCAGAAATACCACAAAAGACAGACTAGAAAGAGTCATACAAGGAATCTCTGAGTTTTATTTGAAAATCTGCAAAAACTCCAGAGCTATAGTTAATCGAAGAACAAGAGACATAGCGCTTGATTAGACCGTTCTATCTTTTAACTACTCAAGACAGAAGTGACGGTTACAAATCCCATGGTGAAAGGTAATATGAGTAAGTTTTAAGTCTTAACAGTTTACTCTAACCCAGAGATGATATCTTGTTTGAACGCATTTGTATCTTTAAGGCATAAAACCACTACAGAAACTCTTGAGTCCATCTTTGCTCAGGGACGAGCAAAGGTTAAGCTTGGGGGAGCTTGTTGACGGTCCTTAATGCTCACATTTAACCATCAACTAATCATGGAAAAAGACTCATATGCAGCCAACACCTAGACTTAGGGTTTTATCTGACAGAATTCCACGAGTTTTGGTGTTTGTCTATTTCTGCAGGGGGTTATCAAGAAATACGGAAGAAAGGCCCACACGTCGGGTTTACATAGAGATATTAACGTGTCGCGCAATTTTCTATCATCTAGAAGACTCCAGAAGCCACGGGAACGAACGGGAAGGAAATCGGGCTCGGAGGCAGGGCGCCCGCCCAACTCTCCTCGGCGCCCGCCCAGCTACAGTGCCCAATCAGGACATGTTTCGCGGATTATGCTCCACCGACCTAAAGGATCAAGGAAAACCGTGCGATTAATGTTGGTTTGATCCGACGGCCTAGATTCACTTGAAGAGACTATAAAACTAGACCCCCTGGCCCCTGGAGATCATACCTCTTCTACAGAATCAAAGTTAGGGTTTCAATTCTTCATCCAAGTAGAGAGGATCCCTCTAGTTCTTCTAGTTCTACCTCTAGTTGATCTAGATCTAGTTCTAGTTCATCTAGTTCTAGTTCTAGTTCCTCTAGTTCAAGTTCTAGTTAGTTCTAGTTGTAGTATAGAAAATAGGGAGAGAGAAAAGGAGAGCGGAGGAGGAGCCGGATCTGTCGGATCTTCCTCAACATTATACTTTTGCAGCATCTGGTTCGTTCTTCATCGTTCTCCAGATTCTTCAATTCATAATTCCTGAGTTCTCTAATTACTTTTATTTACATTCAAGTTATTTATTGGATTCCCGCTTGCATCAAGTGCTCTAGTCTTTATAACGCTAGAGTAGTAATTAATAGATTAGACGTGATGTTTAGTCTTGCAATTACCTGGAATTGCACCCAATCCTGCGGATTGTTGTGGTAGCCTTAGGGTAGTGACAGCCCTAACGGTAGACGTATTCCACCACGTTCGGATCGGTGTTTGTAGGACCGTAGTCAGACCTTCCTAGCCCCCTTCTCATCTCTTTCTGTGGTTAGTGCTCTGATGTCCCGATATAGATAATCTTGAAGTAATTCTTGATTCTTAGATCAACTAGAGAACTCTCAGGAAACTTCCTCTCTTCCCACCAAAAATAATTATAAAGTTATCCTTGGGTGATCTTGGATCTTAATTAGTACACTCACGTTCTCTGTGGAAAATCGATACTCTGGAATACTCCCGGGTGAAAGCTACATCGGTATCCGTGCGCTTGCGGATTTTTTTCTGTTTGCGTTTAAACTACCCAACACGCACGCCGTTCCTCGATGGCCTAATCCGCTGCGAGCTACCACAAGATCGATCCGAGGCCCACCGTATCGCTCGGCGGGCCAAATCATATGTAATCTATGGCGAAGACAACGAGCTATACCGACGAAGCCCGACGGGGATCTTGCAGCGTTGCATCACCATAGAAGAAGGCCGAAAACTTCTCAAAGATCTACACTCGGGGGCTTGCGGTCACCATGCCGCTCCACGGACCCTCGTAGGGAACGCTTTCCGATAGGGCTTCTTCTGGCCAACGGCCGTAGGTGATGCCATCGAGCTCGTACGCTCGTGCCATGGGTGCCAATTCTACGCCAAGCAGACGCATCTGCCTGCCCACGCCCTCCAGATGATCCCCATCACGTGGCCGTTTGCGGTGTGGGGGCTCGACTTAGTGGGACCTCTACAACACACATTTGTTGGTAGCCATCGATAAATTCTCCAAATGGATCGAGGCTCGACCCATCACGAACATCTCCTCCGAGCAGGTTGTCCTTTTCTTCACCAACATCATCCACCGGTTTGGGATCCCCAATGTCATCATCACCGATAACGACACTCAGTTCACCGGCAAAAAGTTCTTGGACTTCTGCGATCGGCATCACATCCGTGTGAACTGGTCTACAGTGGCCCACCCTCAAACTAACGGCCAGGTCGAGCGTGCCAATGGCATGATTTTGTAGGGGCTCAAACCAAGGATCTACCACCGCTTGAAGAAATTCGGCAAGAAATGGGTCGAGGAGCTTTCTTCGGTCCTATGGAGCTTAAGAACGACACCAAGCAGAGCCACAAAATACACCCCATTCTTCATGGTCTATGGCTCTGAGGCTGTGCTCCCGACGGACCTCGAGTATGGATCCCCTCGACTCAAAGCGTACAACGAGCAATCAAATAAGGAGACTCAAGAGAATGTGGTCGACCAACTCGAGGAAGCTCGAGACATGGCCCTCCTCAACTCCGCTAGATACGAGCAGAAGCTTCGACGCTACCATGACAAGCACGTGCGCAAGAGAGATCTGAACGTGGGCGACCTTGTCCTACGGCGGCGGCAGAGCAATCAAAGACGCCACAAGTTGACTCCACCCTGGGAAGGCCCATACGTAGTGGCCGAGGTCCTGAAGCCGGGAACATACAAGCTAGCAGACGAGAAAGGGGCAATCTTCACCAACGCATGGAACATCGAACAGCTACGTCGATTCTACCCCTAGAATTTCAAAGCTTTATGTTCCATGTACATTTTTGTACCAAGACCTTATGAATAAACGCATGAATGAAAAAGATCTCTCCCTTGAGTAATTTACCTTTTTCACGAGTCAAAATCTCGACGTTAGAAGGGAGTACCAACTATGACCCATCATAGTCGATACCCCCTCGGGGGCTAGCAGGGGGGTAATGCCCCCCCAAGAGTGTCAAAAAAACCAAGTAGTTCTTTCATTCCTATCAGTAAACCTCGTACGGTCGAGTAGTAGAGGCACCTCGAGCCCCTTAAGGGCCGAGAGACGATGAGCCTGAGAACTCCTACGCCCCCGGGCTAGGGAAACTCTACTCGTTTCCTCACCCTTGAGGCAATCGAGATCGCCTTAAACAAAAGACCAAACGAGGAATACAAACATAGGCGCAAAAGGAAACAAAGGAGCCTCGAGCGGAAAGACAGATAAACATTCACAGAAATCTAACAACCACTTAAGGTCATTATATTACTTAAGACAAATTAGCAAAGTACTATACAAGGGGCCCAGGCACCCAGAGCAGGCTCACAAGCCTCAGTCCGCGTCTCGGCCCTCACCATCCTCGCCCGCGCCTGAGCTAGTCTCAGGAGGAAGTACCTCTGGCTCGATCAACTTAGCCAACCTCTCCCCAGGAACCTCTGCGTTGTCGATCAAGGCGTGGAGTCTCTCCTCATTCTCCGCGTCAGTCTTGGAGATGTCGGTGACGAAGCCGTGGGACACCACCTCCATGTCGTAAGAAAAGCCTGAGCAGACTACCACCATCGCCTGCTTCACTCCGACGCGAAGAGCGTCCCGCACCCGGTCCCTCAGCGTAGCTCCAAGGTAGCATAGCTGGTCGACGAGTGCGTCGCCACGAGCCTCCTCCCTCGACTCGTCAACAGGCTCGAGCTCCCAGGAGGCCGAGAGGTCACTTATCACAGTTCGTAGACGACCATTCAAGGCGACCTCCCCCTCGAGTTGAGTCTTGATGGAACGGGCCTCGACTTGGGTGGCCAGCAGCTCGTCTTTGAGCCCTGCAAGGACCAACATGAAGAAATTAAAAAACACCAAGTGCACCTCAGAAAAGAAACTCGATAGTAGAAAACGTACCGCGGAAGCTCTCCTCCAGAGTCGTGTTCTCACCGACCAAGTTGGTGTTGGCCCTCTCGACCTCCCTGTTGGAGCGCGCCAGCTCGGTGTTGGCGACACGTAGATCCTCGATCACCTTGCCGGCTTGCGCGATGGCCCTGTCTTTTTCCAGCAGCGCTCTCTTTAGACGATCGACGTCGTCAGAAAGGCTACAGGATCGAGTCCGCTCCTCCTCGAGATCCTCGAGGGCCTTCTTCTTGGCCTCCTCCGCAGCGCTCCTAGCGATCTCGCTATTCACGCACTCTACCTTCATCCTCTGGAAGATTCTCGGGCGGAAGCGAGTTCAGTCTGGAGGAGGCCCTTCTCCTTGTCTAGGTCAGCAGCCGCATTCTTGTAAGAAGAGGCCTCGTCCCGGGCCTTCGACGCAGCTTCCTCGACCGTCATAGCCCGCTCCCTCAGCAGCGCAGCCTCTTCCACTGCCTTCCTTGAGGCCTCTCGAACCTCGACCAGAGCAGCCTCCCTCTCCTTCTTCTCCTCCTCGAGCGCCAAGAGCTCCTTATAGGCCTTAAGGAGCTTCTCCTGCGACTCCAGGAGTTTGTCCTTAAGGATGGGGAGCTACTCCCAGCCGCCTCTCGTCGCGTGAATGAAGCTCGGCTTGATGCGGGAGGTCTCTTTCAGATCCTACGAGCCAGTGATCGAGTAGTTAGAACACAAAACCTAACGTTCTATAAAGATTAAAGGACTGGAAAATACTTAAAAAATAGGCCGGTCCGAGTCCGTTGTTAACAACGTCAGACAGGAGCCCCACCGTGTGCTTCATCCAGAGACGAAGCTCCTCGACGTGCTCCCACTTCTTGGCCTCCTTCCGATCGTCCAGAAAGATATTGGGCTCAGACAGATCGGTGGAAGCCCGGATGTGGATCCGGTCGGGGCACCAATTCTCCATCTCCTGGTCGGCCCGCGCCTTGACGCCGTGAATGAGCTCCTCGACGGTCTCGAGTGACCCCCCGTGGCGCAGGAACAAGTCGACGAGGGAAGGGAACCGCCCGTCGTCATCCACCGTCTTCCAGGTCCCGGTTTCGCTGCCTCCACCACCGCCCGATGTTCCAGCCTCGTCCTCCTCGGCGGGAATACGGTCCTCCCACGACCGACGCTCCTAGAGGAATCCCGGGGCGATCCCGTACATGCCGTAGATCGTCCTCCTGATCTTGGACTCGGGGTCGACGGGGGTACGCATCATGCAGGCGAGCGCCACCACACCGTCCGCCCGCCCCGACTCTGCTGGGATCGAGGCAGGCGCCCCTGGACGAAGCCACGCCGGGGTCGGAGGACCGAAAACTGGCAGACCCTCCTCCTGGTTCTCGGGCTCTTGTGGCGCCGGTGGTACTGGTTGGGGCGGACTGTGAGGAGGAGGCTCGAGCGGTTCCTCCAACTGCTGGCCCCTCTGCTGTTGCAGCTCCTGGGGCTCCTGCGGCTCCTGGCGACGGTCCTGCTCCAGCTGCTCCTCGAGCTGGGGACCTGCTGACGGCTGCCCCACTTCTCCTCGCTTCGGCTGCAGCTGCTGTTCCTCCTGCGGCTGTTGCTGCGTCTTCTGCTCGCGCTCTCTTTCCCCTTTCCTCCTCCGCTCTTCGACAGAGTGGAGCCCGATGGGCCAAGGCGTCCGCCTCGCGGCGGGAAAGTCCTCGACCTCCTCGTCCATAGGATAGGTGTCCCTCGAAGACCCATCGCCGCCTGACCCGTCACTTATAGTGATAGGATCGGCCTCAACCCCCGATCGGGGAGGCTCGGGGGCTCCCTCCTGCCCTTGCGGGTGAGGCGCCCCGACCCGCTTTGGCGACAACGGGGCAGACTCACCCACCGGGGGATGGGGCGGGGCGCTCTCAGCACCAGTCGGCGGTCGAGGGTCGGAGGTGCCTGTAATACACACATAAGCAAAGGTCAGTCGTCACCAGAATGACATAACTCCCATAACAATGGGAATAAGCCACTAACCCGAATCTCTAGAGGCCGCGCCCACTTTAAGCCTTTTCGCCATTAAAGGCTGGGCCTGCTCAAGCGTCCGCTTCAACCTGAGGAAAGAGAAATGGGCATAAGGGAGACCGTTATACGAGAAAACGCAAAGAAATAGGAGGATGAGAGCCACAACGTCGAAGACCTTACCCCACAGGGAGAATGGCCCGCCTGCCGGTGCCTCGACCGACAGGTCTCGAACCGCCCCGTGTCGAGGCTCTAGGCCCCTCACGAGCAGGCGTAGGCCTTGGTTCAGCATCTCCCGCCTGGCGAGCGCCGGGGCTAGCGCTCCTGCGGCCGATTTCTCCCTTTCCGGAGGCTGCGGCGTGGCCACGGGTCAACGGCCCCGTCGCCTGGGGCTTAGCCCGGCCACTCGCCTTTGGTGCGGGGGGAGGTTGAAGGTGCGGGACGGCCCGACTTGGCGCAGGCATGGGAGGGGTGTCAGCCCGGGAGCGGTGAGATCCGCCTGGCCGCTCTTTTGGCGCTCCCATCGGCGGGGCGTCGACGTCGCCTCGAGGTGGACCCTCAAGGATCCGGTCGAGGCGAGACGCCATCCCCTCGGAATCGTCGCTGTCGTCGTCGCCGTCGCCGCCGTCGTCCTCACTGGGGGATTCTTCTTCAGGCTACCCCCTTTGCCTAGACTTGGCTCGACGCACCTCTAACGATTGGCGGTCGAGATTCTTTTTCTTCTTTTCTTTCTTTTCTGAGTCCTTTGTGGACTTCTGCTTTTCTGCGGATTGACGCCGCTTGTCAAGGTCGACCCCATCCTCCTTTACTGGATGCCTCGAGGACCGAACATCGATCGGCCCCTGCGAGAGCAAAGACAGGCTTAAAAAGGGGATCGAATGAAATCCAGAATCAAAGCCATACGCAAGGAAAAAACTTACCAGGTCGATTGAGCCCACATCAGGCCTCATGGGGAAGCCGTTAACGTGCTCCGGCTGGAAGTCACCGGCGACGGCCGCCCTGACCCAGGCCGCGACCTCGTCGTCCGCCGGGGCCTCGTTGGACATTCGACACGCCTCGAGGTCCCGGGACGAAACGCCGGGACCCATCTCATCCATCCTCAGCGGTCGAGACATCAACGGGAGAATCCTCCGATGATGGACAGCCGAGTGTACGAGAGCGGCAGACAGACCCTCCATACGTAGTTTCTTCAAGGCGTCGAGGAGGGGGTCGAGCCACGACTGATGAACTTGGACGACGTCGTACGTCCAGTTCTCCAGGCGCTCCGTGATTAGGCAGCCGATGTAGGCAGGAAGGAAATCATTGTCGTTCCACAGGTAGAACCACTGGGAGTCCCATCCGGCGTGGTTCGATGACAATCCCACCGGGATGTACTCGCGTGGCCTCTCCGTCTTCCCCGTCTTCAGCACGAGGTTGAGGCACCCCGCCCGTATGGGTTTCCTCACGCCTGTGGTCCCGGTGGGGGCGTTGAAGATCTCGCCCCTGTAGAGGTGGAGCCACAGGTCCCAGTGGGGCATCATCCCCAAATAGCCCTCACACACCGCGGCAAAGACCGCCGCGACGGTGATGGCATTTGGGGAGAAGTGCTGGAGCTCCACCCCGTAATGGTGGCAGAGTGCCCGCATGAAGCGGCTCGGAGGAGCGCCCAGGCCGTGGCGGTGGAACTTGGCGAAAGAGACCACGTAGCTTGTGGGTGGCTTGGGCTCCCGGTGGTCCGCTGCCGGCGCAATCCACTCCGGCCGCGACGATGAAGTGCGGGGGAGCAGAAGTCCCTCCCTCTCAAGCTCCAGCAACCGGCGCTCCTTGACGACGACGAGCGCCAGTCGTCGGCGGCGACAAGCGTCACAGGCATCTTTGGGTGGAAGGAAGGCGAGTTCGCTGCTACACGAGGGCGCGCGCGTGAAATGGCAAGGGAGCTAAGGCAAGAATGGAGGCAGAAAGCGGAAGGGAGAACGACAACTGGGGCACGGAATACTTATAGGCAGTGACCCACCAACAGACAGATCCGATAAACACGGTAACTCCCCCCATAAATATGCCGCCTAATGATCTTTTTCCTCCTCACAGACAGGGCGCTACGGATTCTGCGCCAACACAGTGTCGCAACGGCTCCTACCTAAAAAGGCGCGCCCAACGGGCAGAAAGGTGAACCGCCACGGCCTCTTCCTTCCCTTGTAAGCCAAGGTGCGTACCATGAAAGTCTCGAGAGGTCACGGGCTGACCCATCGAAGGGGTTCGACAGCCGATCTCGAGCACCAGAGCCAGGGATGCCCGATGAGTGGCCGAGAATCGAGGCCCGCCTCGAGAACTCGCTGGGGATGTCCAAGGTAGGGTCGAGACAGTCGAGAGGAATCCCCAGACGGGAGGCATCGAGCCACTGGACTCTATCAAACGAGACCAGCATCCCCGACCACGTCGACCTCGCTTTATGAGAACGCCTCCAGGCTGCAGCTGACCCCCTCGAAAGGGGCACAGGTTCTCACTTGGTTTACCCGTTAGGAGCTCAATCTGGGGGGATGACGCTCGCTCTATCGAGGGTACGTCGAAACCCCTGCGCAGACAAGCCAAACAGAACCTTCCACCACAGGTGTCGACAGCGTTTCTGCACATTAGGCGATATAACCCTCGAAGAAGTCAAAAACTCCTCCAAGGGCTCGGGGGCTACCCCCGCGGGGTCGCTCGCACGCCCCCACGGAACCTCGATCATAAAATGTAGCCTCCACTCGAGCGCCAGTGCTCAAATGGAGACTCGGGGGCTACTCTCGAGGATATCAGTAAGGGGTACCCCAACTGATGTCCTTATTGAGATTATCCATACACGAATCGAGGCCCCCAATTTGACGCCTTGTCCAGTTGTGCGCACGGCCCTCGACGACCGCGACCTCGAAGACGGAAAGGGCGTCCTGCGAATCGACCAGAGCTCGAGCGCAGGCTACCGTCGAATACGGAAACGGGCTCCAGCGAATCGGAGGGCGTCGAGCGCAAGGACACCGCCCGCCGCCTGACACGGGCACGAGAACCAGGGCATTTAATGCGCTTGTCGCGTTCTCACCTAACACGCCAGTCACGGGAAGCGTGATAGGGAACAAGCACCCGTCTCGTCATTCTTTTTGCAGCCTTCCCCACCAAACAATCCAGATCATGTCAGGACGCAGGAAGCGGGGACGAAACATCTAATCAAGACCCCCTCGAGACGTCCAAAGTCAGCACTCTGGCTGGCAGGGCGTTACACGGCGCCCGACCCTCGACCAGACACGTTTCCTTCCTGGGGAAGGGTTGGGCATCGAAAGACAGCACCACGACCACTCCGACGTATCTGTCGCCATAACGTACAGGCGTGCGACAGATAAACCAGCCCAAGATGGCGCACAGAGCGGGATACAGGGGCACGCGTAATCATCATCAAGCCGCCAGGACGGGACGGCTCGAGACCACGCCGGTACGGAGACCTCGAGTAGGCCAGCGCGCCATACCTCTATCGACCCCTACTCTGACGCCTATACTTGTACCCTAGGCTTCTCCTTGGAACTATAAAAGGGGAGGCCCGGGAAGAGATACAGAGGAGGGCAACACCACACAACACACCAGCCATACCACACTTGTATTCACCCCTGTACAAGCACTTAGGTGCAAAATAATACAAACTCTCCCTCGTCCGCTGGACGTAGGGCCTTCTCTTGCCCGAACCAGGATAAATCTTTGTGTCTTTTTGCATCACCATCTGGAAACGGAAGCACGCATACAAATTCACTAGTTGGTGTGAGCCCCCGGGGGGAAAAACACCGACAATATGCCACCGGGAGCACACCCACGCTGGATCCGCCGCCTCGGGGCATAGTCTGCCTGGATCCACTGCCATGGGGCCCCCATAGTGCGCCGCCACCTCGAGGAAGAGAGAGCCACAAGCGCTGTGGAAGAGGGACCACCACCGTGCTTCGTCGTCGGGAAGCGGGCCCCTGTGCTTGCCACCACCACGTGCCGCCGTCGGGGAACTGCCTCCTACGCTTGCACGCCACCCAACACCCGCCGCCAAGACACCACATGTGTAGGAGAGGAGAGAGGAGGGGGCATGGTGGGAGAAAGATGGAGAGGGGAGGGACACTACGCGTGTAGGAGAGGAGAGAGGAGGGGGCATGGTGGAAGGAAGATGGAGAGGGGAGGGAGTGCAGCGCCTGAGTGAGTGAGAGTGGGAGGGAGAGGGGGTGCAAGAGAGATGGGCTACGGTTGCTGGGTTGGGAGAGAGAAAGTGAGGGTGAGGAGTGAAACCCTAACAAAGGTGGGTCGTTATAGGCTTTTGATGGGCCTCGGCCATATTAACAGAGGCGGTTCTTATAGTGGCTCGTCTAAAAAAAATACATGTATTTTTGGAGGTGGGTCTTTTATAAAGCTTGCCTCGGCTAATAGATTTTAGAAGGCGACATTTTTTATTAACCGTGATGGTTACAATAAACTGCCTCGCAAAACCAATTTATGGAACGCCTAACCGCCTTAGAGACCCACTTCCAAACGTCTCACAAAATATTTTTTTAGTAGTAGTGAGAATTGCGCCTCCACATCAAACAACGATATTAAAAAGATACTATTCTTCTTTTTGAGGATTGGATCGATTTGAATTTTAACTAAAGTTATATAAAAATATTACTACTAAAATATAAAGTGGTCTGAAACTCGATTTGCGTGTGCACCTGTAATGTAATAAAGAAGAAAAGGAACATATGTGCACTTCAGGTCGTACAAATGGGCTCAATTTGTAGGTCTGTGATTCTCCAATCTGATGAAGTTGCCCAATGAATCAAGTCTCTGCGGCCTGCTGAAGTTACAGCCGCAAATTGGCCCAGGCCCATTAGGCCCTTACCTCTGTTCGTCGTTATGTTTCTTCTTCATTAGACAGAAAAATGGTGATTTCCTAACATGCAGAGAAGGGGATTGAAGATTGATACTAGATGTCCTATGTGCTATCGGCTTGATGAGGATGGAGAGCCTCATCAACGTTTCCTCAAGTGCAAGCTTATCAAACAACGTTGCTGGGCTAGCATGTCTCTTGATGAGTCGATCCGTCAAATTTTACTGCTGAAGAAATCAGCATGGGAAGTGGCCATGGCGGTGGTTTCGCTGGAGAATCTTGAAAACTTTTTGGTTTTCAGGGCCTGAAAACGGTGCTTCTTCTTTGGAAATGGTGGAATGTACTGTACGTCAGAAACAAAGCTGACAGGGGCGAGATGGTGCAGTCGATCGGGGCAAGAAGTAGCAGCCGGAGATGTGGTAAGAACAGGGATGAAAACGGATCGGATATGGACAGATATCACTAATATTATATTTGTTTTTATATTTTTGGTCGGATTCAGATTCGAGTACGGATAATGTCAATCATGTCGGATAAGATATGATTGGATGTCGACATCATAAATATACAATTTAAGTATTTGGATACGGATATAGTATCGGATGTTGAATATTCAGACTTGGTACGAACAAATCTGAACCCTTCTAAATGAATTCGGTCTTGAATACGGTCGGAAAATATCCGTACCGTTTTCATCCCTGGCTAAGAATAATTGGGGATCTGAGTGGGAAGGAGAGGAGAACGATACAAAAGGCAAACTGAACCCCAGCCAATATGGAGTGGACAGCTCCACCGCAGGATCAGCTGAAGATAAATATGGCAGGTTCGTTCGTCCCGGATATGTTACAGGGAAGCAGCAGGGGTTTTGTTATCAGAGACCATGATGCTATCTCTGATAGCACTGTCAACTAGTGCTGCTGGAGAAGGACTCAGTGGCGTGCCGGAAACCCTGGGGTCAGTTCCTGATGCTATCTCGTCAGAAGCAGCAACTTGAGCCAGCCAAGGCGTTGCAAGAGGCGACAGATTATGGCATATCGCGCATGCATACAGCTGCTGGAGACGGACTCGGTGGTTTTGAAGACTATCGTCCTCTATGGATCTCGCGGCATGCGGTATGTTAATAGGTGAGGTTTACTACATGACCACTTGGTGTGTAGCGGTGTCATGTCTATCCCACGAATTTGTAATCCAGCAGCTAGCATAATCGATCTGGTTATGTTTGGGTGAACGAACCGGGTGAGTACCATGTTTGGGTGAAACCCCTTCCAGAGTTTGTACAAACCTTTGTCGCTCACGATGTTGTTGAGCCTTGAGTTATCAGTGAGAAGTCTCAAGAGCTAGAATTTACATAAATAAAAAAGGGTAAAACACGACTAATTTCTGTGTGCAGGAATAAAAATGTTAATTTATTTCCTCTGTGCATTCCACAGCTCTACCTAAATTAGCATAAACATGACTAATAATATACAGTTGAAGAAAATCCAGAAACCAAAACTTGCATGCCTATAACTAGATTATCCACTAGTACAGAGACATGCTGTACAGGCGGCTGGAAACCTATTTCTACTGGTGTTTTTCAGCACCGCCCGTACTGGAGGCCAGTAGAAATGGACCAATTAACTGAACCGCCTGTAGAAATGTTTTTACAGAAAATACAAAATCGATTTTTAAAAATAGAATAAAAGATTTTTTTTTTAGGAAAGGCCCATTGGGTATTCGCGCTTTTTTTCGCGTAAAATCGCGTGTTTCGCGGCCGGTGGGATTCGAACCTGAGACCTTGCTCTTGCGCGTAGCCTCCTCTACCACACCACCTATCACTCACTTGTATCTATATTAGAGTTTAGTTCCCACATATTATCCCAAACCGAGCATATATTGATTATTTGAGGCTCTAAACGGATTCCAATGCAAAAGTTGTCAACTACAAAGTTTCATAACTTTTTAAGATCTACAACTTTTATATTGGAAGTTTTTCCATCCGAGGTCATTTACAAAATTTGAATTTCAAATTTAAGAAATTTAAACGTAGTTTTCAACGACAAGATAATGTCAAATGAAAAAATTATCAACTACAAAGTTTCATAACTTTTCAAATCTACAACTTTCATTTTGACAGTTTTTTCAAACAAGATCATTTGAAAAACTCAAAAAAATTAATTTCAAATTATTTCTACAGGCGGCTTTCTTAAGAAACCGCCTATAGAAATATGATTTTTACAGGCGGTTTCTTAGGAGAACCGCCTGTAGAAATGCATGATTTCTACAGGCGGTTTTGTTAGGAAATCCGCCTGTAGAAATATAATTTTTAGTGGCGGTTCCTTAGGACAACCGCCTGTAGAAATGCATGATTTCTACAAGCGGTTTCAGTTAGAAAACCATCTGTGAAAATACATCTTCACAGACGGTTCGTAGTTCTGACACCGCCCTTTTTACACCACAGGCGCGTGATAACTACAAGCGCCTGTAGTATAAAAAGGGGGCGTCGGTGTTGTACTCTTTTGTACTGGTGATCCTTTCACATGACATGTACGGAGTATATATAGCTACGTATATATTCCAATATAATCGTCAAGCCATCTTTTTCTATAGGACGGACAAATTAATAAATACAGAAGGCATTTGCTGAATTATTACAGCCAGAAATTTCAGCAAAAGGTTCACAAATTTAGATGAAAACGTGCAATAAGTTGAACATTTTTGCCTCAAAAAATAAGTTGAACATTTTAATTAGATAGTATATCTAAATATACTGATTAATTAACCAAAGCTAGTACAAAAGTTATCAAAGGTTTTAGCTAGGGAGACTAACAAATATATCATTAGAAAGGTATGTTTTTATAATGGGTAGATCCATCCAAGTTGCTTTCTTTGACATAATCTGGATCTCAAAAGCGCTACAGTTCAATGCCTCTTTGTGCAAATAAACTAGAACTGTCAAATGATGCTGAGGAGCATATAATTTATCGAAACCACTTGCACTGGATAGAACAATTTAACTCGGTTCATATATAGTACCACAATAGAATGACATCCTAACTAATAAACCAAGCGAAGGGAAAATGTCTTTTTTAAATATATATATATTGCTGAATCATGCATATGAAAATCAATGCGATGAGGAGTATACAGTCTCACAAATCATCATGTACTGACCTTCCTCTCTCCTCAGTAGACAGTCTTCACTGCTGAAGAAAAGGCAGCACTATACCTTTAGGCACTATACCTTTAGGCTTGGAAGTATATATCTCTTCTACTTACCACGCATGTAGTTTCAGTCTTCACCTTTGTAGATCTTGGAGAGGTGCTAATAGCTTCCTACTCCTACATGCTAGGTACCTCTCATGCCTCTAGGGTTTTGTTGAGCTTATTGTGCTGCCATAAGAAGATGAAACTGCCAGACGATCTGATCTCGCTTAACTATCATCAGACCATGATTCATGCATCAAGGTATATATATAGATGCAGGCTAGATGGAAATCAGTAAAAGGATCAAGCACTAGTTTCTCAGATCATGCTGGCAGCTTCATCCACCTCTAGTGCACCGGACGGAGATCTACCGGGCGAGGGTTGGGGATCTGAGGGGGGAGTGTGAAAAGATGGGGGGGGTGAGAAGGGTAAGCACTAAGCAGTGCTTCTTATAGGAGTTTCTCTTTGGTGCTAATGCCTGCTTGAGTTCATCAACTGCTATACTACGGAAGTTGATTTGAAAGAATAACCCAAAGTGTATGTGGTCCATGAGAACAGGATGCAGAGAAAATATATATATTATTCGCATGCTCACCTATTGTCATGCACGCCAAGGCATTTCTATATATAAAATGGCCTTTTTAAAAGCTGTTACTGAAGTCTGTTGTGCAGTGCACCTCCAAGCTTAAGCTTTGAGAAAGATGTAGGCAATTTCAGAGGCGTGAACTCTGTGTCTAGGAGGTCCTATCGTTGGCTCCTTTTTGCTTTAGTTTGCACACACAGTGAACAAATCTGTCGTACTCAAACCTACGCAATGGTAGTCAGTTTATCTTTGGAATTTAAAAATGTTTTAAACTCGATGAATACTTAAAAGGCCACTTGATTACATACCATGTTTATTCTCATGATCTTCCTCAAGTGGCCATATGATCTTCTAAACATGGTATGCATTTCTGAAACATTTATCAAGTGCCCATGATCTTTTAATCATGGTATACATTTTATATAAACACGGTATGCATTTCGTACCTAAAAAAAAGTGAAAAGAAGCGGCAAAACTTTTGCCATCCCTTCAGAAAAAAACAACTTAAACTGTTCAAAACATTTGCTATCACTCCAAGCTCTGTCGATTACAAGCGTTTCGGTAGCATCTATATTCTCAGCATGCATGTCTTATTTGTGAAACTTCACATTATTTCAGCCCAACAATAATTAATATATGAGTATATAAACTGAACGTGTAGATTTTGTGGTGGAACGTATTCACTTGTTTGGCCAAAAAAAAGGAATCAACATATGAGTAACTAGTGAGCATAGCAGCACACCTCAATATCCGAGCAGGACTGTCAAGACAACATAAGGCGGGGACCATGCTTTTTTGGAGACACTTGAATATATATGCAGCTATGCAATTGCTGATCTTCAAGAGGAGCAAGAGGCATCTCACTTGATTAACATAAGCCAACAAGATCATGTGATCTCCCTTTATCTGAGACAAGAATCATGTCGCTAGTGGTATTCAACTTCTCCTGTCTTTCCCTTTTCGAGAACAGCGATCTAGCATCAGTCACAAGATGCAAGAATTTTTGGCGAAGAAAGACAAGACATGAATCTTTTCTTAAATTTATTTGGACATCACACACCCACACACCAAACATGGAGAGAACCAGCGTATGCGTTTCCAGGATGGGCTCCTTTAGAGTTATTTGGTCTGTTCGGTTTCTGGCCAACTCCTGGGTAGGTCTGCTAGGCCTAATATAAGGATGTTTGGTTTTATGATTTTAGGCCTTAGCTAGGCTCCCGCTAGCCGTTGTATGAGCCTTGGTGTAAGCTCCAAATGGCTAGAGGAGGAGAGGGTGAATAGCTTATTTAAAATTCTACAAGCTCAACTAAACAAGTATGTTAGTAAAATAAATAACGAAGTTAGCACTAGCACAACTAAGCTATGCAAGCCACCTACACAAATCTAGACAAGGCTAAACACTAAACCACAACAAGCAACATAACACCTAGCTCTACTCCTAAACCTAGAGATAAAGCTACACAAGCTAAACAACACGCAAGGTAAGCATGTAAGTAAAAGAGTGAGGAGAGATTCTTGTACCGATATTGATGAGTTGTAACATCCCTGATGTTACGGTTACTAAAAACGGATCATGTCATCATAAGCATTGCAAAGCATATTTGTTAAAGCACATTAGTATGCATCAACTTAAAATAAGTTTACCTTGATTGCTTGAGCTTAGGGAAGTAGAGTGTGCTTCTGTGGTGTGTTGTTGCTTGTGTGGTTGCTAAAACCCTAGGGTAGAAGTTTTCCGAAAAGCTAAGGGGGAAAACCCTGATTTCTCGATCCTAGATTTGTCCCCTTTTGCATAAGTCAAAAACTAAGCAAAATTTGAGGTTGAGTTCAAAAGCAAAGTTGTAGCTCTTGGCAAGATGTACAACTTTGGTGTTTTGAGTTTTCGAAGTTTCAATACAAAATTCAAAGTAATTTTGAAAATACAGATTTCCAGAAAGTGTCCCCTTTTCCAACTTAAACCCCCAATTCAAAATCCATTTGGAATTTTGAAAAGTGGTCAACATGAAAGTTGTAGAGCACAAAAAGTTGAGCAACTTTCATGTTGGGAGTTTTTCAAGCTGTTATGCAAAATCAAAAGTAATTTTGGAAATCCTGATTTGCCCCAATTCAAAAATTTGAATTTCTTTTGAATTGAGTCTGATTTTCAAACTGTCTGGCAAAATTAACTTATTTCCAGTGAGAATCAGCTTGGGACACCTAAATATGATTTGTAGCTTACAAAATTTGGAACAACTTTTGTTTTGACAAAAATTTGACTCCAGTTCAAATTTCGGTTGAATTTCGCAAAGTTCTGAAAAGAGGGGATAGGGGTCTGCTACAGTGATCCGATAGGGATCACCGGCTCCCTGCCCAGCGCAGCTGCCGCGCGAGCAGCGCCGCGCGCATGCGTGAGTGCACGCAGCTGCTTGCTGCCAGGGTCGCCAGGCGACGTGGATGCCTCAGGCTTGCCTTCCCCTCCACTTGAGCACCGACGTGGACGACGCCGTCCGTTTTCACTGTCCACGGCCGGAGAAACTCGACCTCCCTCTCTCTGAAATCCACCGCACTCCGTTCCTTTCGAGCCAAATTGAGCACGCTGCCGTTTTCGCCACCTCCTTGCGGACCCAGAGCACCCCCGAGCTCACGCCCTAACCCCCTCAAACGCCAGAACTTCTCCTTCTTCTCTAAGTCCGGCCGGCGTCGCCGCCATGGAACCCTTCACGTGAGCACGCTGCTCCAGTCGGTACCACGCCTTGAAGGCGGTCGTTCCGAATTCTTCTTGTTTCCCCGATACTCATGCGCTCGCTATTTCTCACTGGACGCCAACAGAATCACCGGAGCAACCTCGCCGGAGCCGGAGCATCCGCCCGACCGCACGGCCACCGTCGCCAAGCTTCTCTACCGCTTCTCCCGCCGTGGTGATGTGAGCATCATGATCCCCACTTCTTCCCGGACCTCCCGGACCTACTGGTTCACGCTCTACCGAACCTTCGTGCCCGGTCCTCGGCGACCGACGCGGCCGTCCGCCATTTGCGTGGTTGAGGTGGAAAGAGAGCGACAGAGCGTCCGTGAGTGGTAGCTTTGGAGTCGCAGGGTTGGCGCGGTGCTGGTGCGCGCGCGCGCGGGGGCCGCGGAACCCGCTAACGGTCGCCGGAGCGGCGGCAGCACCGCCGTGAGCGAGGGAGGCGAAGCTGACAGGCGGGACCCGCCTGTCAGCGTCCCGCAACGTGAGGAGAGGGGGCAGCACGCGCCGTCCGCGCGGGGGAGCGCCCCCAGGCCGATTTGGGCCGTGTCCAAGCAGGCCGTCTGCGCAGCGCGGTTGTGGGCCGACCTGCGGGCCAAGATCCAGGCCGCCCACTGCGCAGAGATCCTTTTCTTTTTCTTTTTATGCAATTTTTGTTTGATGTTTGAAATTATATGATAAATGGTGTGCTAATCCAAAAATGATGAAAGTTTTTGTATAGGTTCCATAAAGTGGGTAGAACACAAGAAAAATAGTGGATTCTATTTTTCTGGTAGTTTACATGTCTATAAAAATTGGCTCTTTAATTAGTGAATAAAACTTCTAGGAATTTTAGTAATTTACTAGGAGGTCCAAAAATCACCAAAAATTGTGGAGAGCCTCTGAGTGATATTCCCTGGCTCCACACAAGAATTGGTGGCATTTGGATAAGGTTTGATTAAAATATTAATAAACCCTTATTTAGCACTTAAATAATAATTCCAAAATAATTAAATGGTGATTATTTAGATCCTCATAATTAGGGTTGAGTGATTTTGGATTGTGTGATGACCTGAGGTCATTAACCCTAATGACCTTTGGCATTTAATTATTGTTTAGCCTTAATGCTTAATTACTGTCAATTGTAATTAATTAAGAGTTAATTAAGGTAATTAGGATTAATAATTAACTAATTTAAGATAAGTATGAATTAAATAAAGTCTTAGTTTACAGATGCAACCTCTTGGGTAAAATCATTAAATTATTAAGCAACTTTATTTAGTGATAATTCTGTATTGCATTAGGAAAACAAATTGTACTTGATTCGGTCCTTTCTGCACATTTGTCATACGCATATCATAAGCATTCATCATTTTGCGTATAGTGTCCGTGACCGAAGGAGCGCCCGTTGAACCGAACCCCGAGGTCGGTGCTCCGTTCGAGGAAGTCGAATCCGAGACCTTGGAAGTCTCCGAGGGTCCCTCTCTGCCCTGCAACCAAGGCAAGCCCCGGATGCATTAACCCCTCCTTGAATGTTTTGAATCTTTTATCACTTATGGTTTGAAAATGCTGCATTAGGTAGTTGAGAATTGGGTTAACCTACTTGCTGCATTTACTACCTTGATACTTGTTATCTTGTCCTTGGCACCTGTTTTATTTTAAAAATTGCGTAGTGATGCTTAGCCCTGCTACTAGATAGGTTTTCAAACAAGAAAGTTTGAAGGGTTGTTGTGGAATACACTTACGATCAATGATGTTTCAATTTGAGACCGGTCGGTGGACTTGCTCTAAGAATGGAGTCTTAAAGTAGTGTCTCCGACTGTGTTGATTAAGGACCGTTCCGTTGATGGCCTGCTGGGTTGAGAATTTATAGTACTAGCCACTTGCCTTCGGTAAGCCTGGACTTGTGATCCCTCGACGCGAACAGCTACTCGCGCACTGGGAGTGGAAAGATGGCGAGAGTAGTGTGTACCCACCTTACGGATCTGAGATGACCGGAAAACATCTAGATCGGCTGTAGGATGGTGGAGTACTGTGCTCTCGGGTGCCGCGAACCTGGTCAAATTTGGGGAGAG
Source organism: Sorghum bicolor (assembly GCF_000003195.3). NCBI lineage: Eukaryota > Viridiplantae > Streptophyta > Magnoliopsida > Poales > Poaceae > Sorghum > Sorghum bicolor. The sequence continues at coordinate 26,087,747 of NC_012870.2, read as the reverse complement.
CTTGCTTTGGGTTGACATATGCAAGATTTGGTTCTACATATGTCGGGTGGTTAGGAACTCCAGCTGGATTGCTAAGCGATTCGAATCGTCGTTGCTCCCCGATTGGGAGACTCAATTCCTTCGACCCTCATCGTAGTTAAATATGCAACTAAGTGATAAAATGAGAAAAAGGGAAAATGTCCCATGAGGTTCGGATCCCAATTCCCGGACTCATAGCGACATGAAGCTATGACCATCGATAAATAATACTTTATGATAGGACTAGGAACTCACGGATTCGTCTGTGGGGTACAACTAGTTAAACTATCCTCGAACTCCTCGGCCTCTGCGAGGGAGGAATTCGGGGGTAAAACTTGAAAATAAGGATGCACTACTAGTAAGCTTTTTACGCAAAACACTTTGGCTCCTTGCTCAGCCACCCCTTGTCTACCCTAAGCCTGCATCCCTAAGTTCTCCTCTTTTCCCATCGGGTAAGTCTTGTTGAGTACTCCCGTACTCAGGGTTTCAATACCCCTGTTGCAGGTGAAGCTCAGGAGCCGACTTGCTTCGGACCCTGTTGTGTGACCGTCGTCGAGGTTGACGAAGAAGAAGAGTGAGCGTGACCCATGGGCAGGGTCTGTAAATTTGTACTCTCTGTATTGAAGTTTAAGTTGCTCCGCTGGACCAGGCTTGTAATAACACTCTACTATTTGGAAGAACTCTTTTTGTAAATTAAGTTATGTAATACTTCCGCTGTTTCACTCTGAAATATTATTTTGGTCGTGTGTCGTCGAGTTACTGCTTTATCTTCGCAACGAATGATCCTGGTGTTAAGGTGGCCACTTGCTATCCTGTAAGGGTGAGAAGAAGCAGTTCTCGTTGTTTGACCATTGCTAGTGGTCAGAACGAGCCAGCTTGGTACGCCACAGGTAGCAGTGGAATGAGCGTCCCGCGATGCTCATCGGACTTCTAAGGTGGGAGGACTCCCGGCATCACCGTCAGAGGTCCTTAGGACAATGGCAGGTGCCGGTGGGCCCAAACACTTAGGGGGTTCTGCCACAGCTGGTATCAGAGCATTCGTTGCTAAGATGACTGCTGAACCTTTTGAAAAACTTCAAAAATTCGTTTGGAACTAATATTATGAACCTGCCTATTTTGAGTCCAAGTGCTTAGTCCTAATCTACCCCTGTCTATAGGCTTTCTGAGAATTTTTGAAGTGGTATGGAGGAGCAACCTAAAGTATTGCCCTATGTTGTAAAAATTTAAGGTACTGTTGTTACGAATTGTTAGTAGGAATCGTAAGTTCGTGCATGCATCATGATGTATTAACTGGTTAAGTTCCTTCCTCCTTGTTGGGTTGGGTGAATAGAATCAATCCTATTCTTGCTAACCTTTAAGGTCTTTCTTACTAATCTAAACTTACCCTCTACAGGATGGCTCGTCAGAAGCAGACCCCGCGTAAGCGGACCGGTCCAAAAGGAGTTCCCCGATATCAACTAGCTCCACGCAGTGATCAAGCCAGTAGTAGCCGTTCGCCGCCTCAGCAGGAGGTGGACAGGTTGTCCGCCGAGTTGACTGAGGTGATGAGAGAGAGAATGTACAATGTTATGGAGATTGGCAAACTTAAAGCTCAACTGGCCAAAGAAAAACGAGCTACAGAGAACTGTGAGGCTATGTTGTCCCGGATGGTGGAGGAGCGGAATGCAGCCATTGCCCGAGAGGAAGAAGCTAGGAGCACCCATAGGCATGAGCTAACTAGGATGAACGCAAAGTTGGGCAAGGCAAGGTATCTTAAGGATTTGTATGTGAAGATGGCGGCCACGGTCACCGCACAACGGGATGTCGCGTGGCAACGAGAGGACCAGCTCCAGCTGGAGAAACTGGAGCTGGCACATCACTTAGATACAGTCAATGACCTGGCTATGCAATATCGTGATATTGCATTTAATCTGTATCATCAACTCCACCCACCTCCCGGCGAAGGAGAAATGGATGCGGATGGCGAGTTGGCAGACGATGGAGAACCCGATCCAGGCCTCAGTGATGAAGAGGAGTCCGACCCCAATGACCACAACCCAGGGGGTAATCAGGATGATGGTAATGACGATCCGGGCTACAGCTCTGGCCACACCGATTAGTTCGGTGAAACCGAGGGCAACGTCGTGGTAGGAGTCCTAGCTTGCTGTAGTGGGGTCCGGGTTTGTAATATAAGTTCTCTTTCGGTTTGAGAAGTTGTACTTGCTTACTCTTGGTGTGTCGACTATCGTCCCCTAAATGAGGTGACGATTAAGAACAAGTACCCACTGCCCCGCATTGACTTATTATTTGACCAGTTAGCCGGGGCCAAAGTATTCTCGAAAATTGATTTGAGATCAGGGTACCACCAAATTAAAATTAGGCCGGAAGATGTGCCCAAGACAGCTTTTACAACCCGTTATGGGCTGTATGAGTACTTGGTGATGTCTTTTGGGTTGACCAACGCACCGGCCCATTTCATGTACCTGATGAACTCTGTCTTCATGCCAGAACTAGATAAATTTGTTGTAGTCTTTATTGACGACATTTTGATTTACTCCAAAACTAAGAAAGAACATGCTGAACATTTGAGGGTCGTACTGACTCGTCTCAGGGAACATCAGCTATACGCCAAGTTCAGCAAATGTGAGTTCTGGCTGGACAAAGTTCATTTCCTGGGTCATGTATTATCAGCGGAAGGAGTCGCTGTAGACCCAGGCAAGGTAGAAGATGTGTTGAATTGGAAACCCCCGACTACGGTACATGAGGTCCGTAGTTTTTTGGGCATGGCGGGATATTACCGTCGTTTCATCCCGGACTTTTCCAGAGTCGCCAAACCAATCACAACCTTGCTCAAAAGTCAAACAAAATTTGTTTGGTCACCCCAATGTGAGCAAGCCTTCCAGACTCTGAAAAGGTTGTTGACAACTGCACCTGTCTTAGCCCAGCCAGATATTGAAAAACCCTTTGATGTATATTGTGACGCATCAGGGATCGGGTTAGGCTGTGTGCTGATGCAGGAGGGTCGTGTAATTGCATATGCTTCCAGACAACTCAAACCCCATGAAGAGAATTACCCGACCCATGATCTTGAACTAGCCGCCGTGGTACATGCATTAAAGATCTGGCGTCATTATTTGTTGGGGAACACATGTCATTTATATACAGATCACAAAAGCTTGAAGTATATCTTTACTCAAGCTGAGCTTAATATGCGCCAGCGAAGGTGGCTAGAACTAATTAAAGATTACGACCTTGAGGTGCATTATCACCCTGGCAAGGCAAATATAGTAGCGGATGCCCTCAGTCGTAAGGCTCACTGTAATTGCTTAACAGTGACGCCTAGGGATATAACTTTGTGCCAAGAGCTAGAGAATTTGGGAATAGAAATGATTTCCCAAGGAAGCCTTTCCAATTTAAAGATTGATTTCAATCTCGAGGCTCAAATCATAAAGGCACAAAAAGAAAACAAAGGCATAAGACATCTTAAAGAGAAGATTTCTAATAGAGCACCCACAGACTTTAAGGTGGATGATGCGGGAGTAATCTGGTTCAAGAACCGGTTAGTGGTTCCAAAGGTACCTGAGCTACGTCAGCAAATCCTGGATGAAGCTCATACCACGAGGTATTCCATTCATCCGGGAAGCAATAAGATGTATCAGGACCTGAAGCAAAGGTTTTGGTGGACAAAAATGAAGATAGAAATAGCTCGCTATGTGGCCCAATGTGACACCTGTCGAAAGGTCAAAGCCATTCATCTCAAATCCGCTGGGGAGTTGCAACCTTTGCCTATCCCCGCATGGAAATGGGACGACATAAGTATGGATTTCATAGTAGGATTGCCCAAGACGGCCAAGGGCTTTGATTCCATTTGGGTCATAGTAGATCGTCTCACCAAAACAGCACATTTTCTGCCAGTAAAGCTATTGTATCCTGCCTCCACCTATGCTAAGATTTATTTCGATCGTATCCTAAGTCTGCATGGGGTGCCAAAGACAATAGTGTCAGATAGAGGCACACAATTTGTCTCCCAATTCTGGAAATGTTTACATGAGTCCCTGGGCACTAAGCTTTTATACAGCACAGCCTACCACCCTCAAACCGGTGGGCAAACTGAAAGGGTGAATCAAACCCTAGAAGATCTATTAAGATCTTGTGCCCTGAAATTTCCAGATAAGTGGGATGACTGCTTGCCTCTAGCAGAATTTTCCTACAATAATAGCTATCAAGAGAGTATCAAAATGGCTCCCTTTGAGGCACTGTATGGTCGCCGATGTCGAACTCCATTACACAGGTCGGAACCTGGAGAAAGATGGTTCTTCGGGGTTGACCTAGTGAAAGAGACTGAGAACAAAGTGAAACAAATCCAAAATAACTTGAAAGTTGCTCAGTCTCGACAGAAAAGTTATGCTGATAAAAGACGTCGACCATTAAAGTTCGTCAAAGGTGATCATGTGTATTTGAAAGTATCCCCAATGAAAGGAGTAAATCGTTTTGGTGTTAAAGGCAAGTTAGCGCCTCGTTACATTGGTCCATTTCCAATTATTGACCGATGTGGGCAGGTCGCTTACCGCCTTAAACTGCCCGAACGATTATCCGGGGTACATAATGTGTTCCATGTGTCTCAACTGAAAAAGTGTCTTCGGGTACCAGATCGAGTTCAAGATATTGAAGATGTAAAGCTTGAACCAGATCTAACTTATTCGGAATACCCTATCCGAGTACTGGATCAAAAAGCTAGAGTTACTCGAAGGACAACTACCAAATGGTATAAGGTACAATGGAGCCAGCACTCTGAAGAAGAAGCCACCTGGGAATCTGAAGATTACTTGCTAGAGAATTTTCCTGAATTCCATGCTTCCCTTCAGGACAGCATATGATAACCAGAGAGTGTACTCTAGTGAAGGAAAAGAGTCACCAAAGCCATGTCCTTAATGTACATATATGCTTATAATGAAGTATTTTTCCCCAACTCCTTGCCTTATGGAAAAGTTGAAGATGAAAGAGTTTTGACAAATTTCCTTTTCCATTACTTACCCTAAGGTTTTAAATCTCGGGGACGAGATTTCTTTAAGGGGGAAGGGCTGTAACATCCCTGATGTTACGGTTACTAAAAACGGATCATGTCATCATAAGCATTGCAAAGCATAATTGTTAAAGCACATTAGTATGCATCAACTTAAAATAAGTTTACCTTGATTGCTTGAGCTTAGGGAAGTAGAGTGTGCTTCTGTGGTGTGTTGTTGCTTGTGTGGTTGCTAAAACCCTAGGGTGGAAGTTTTCCGAAAAGCTAAGGGGGAAAACCCTGATTTCTGGATCCTAGATTTGTCCCCTTTTGCATAAGTCAAAAACTAAGCAAAATTTGAGGTTGAGTTCAAAAGCAAAGTTGTAGCTCTTGGCAAGATGTACAACTTTGGTGTTTTGAGTTTTTGAAGTTTCAATACAAAATTCAAAGTAATTTTGAAAATACAGATTTCCAGAAAGTGTCCCCTTTTCCAACTTAAACCCCCAATTCAAAATCCATTTGGAATTTTGAAAAGTGGTCAACATGAAAGTTGTAGAGCACAAAAAGTTGAGCAACTTTCATGTTGGGAGTTTTTCAAGCTGTTATGCAAAATCAAAAGTAATTTTGGAAATCCTGATTTGCCCCAATTCAAAAATTTGAATTTCTTTTGAATTGAGTCTGATTTTCAAACTGTCTGGCAAAATTAACTTATTTCCAGTGAGAATCAGCTTGGGACACCTAAATATGATTTGTAGCTTACAAAATTTGGAACAACTTTTGTTTTGACAAAAATTTGACTCCAGTTCAAATTTCGGTTGAATTTCGCAAAGTTCTGAAAAGAGGGGATAGGGGTCTGCTACAGTGATCCGATAGGGATCACCGGCTCCCTGCCTAGCGCAGCTGCCGCGCGAGCAGCGCCGCGCGCATGCGTGAGTGCACGCAGCTGCTTGCTGCCAGGGTCGCCAGGCGACGTGGATGCCTCAGGCTTGCCTTCCCCTCCACTTGAGCACCGACGTGGACGACGCCGTCCGTTTTCACTGTCCACGGCCGGAGAAACTCGACCTCCCTCTCTCTGAAATCCACCGCACTCCGTTCCTTTCGAGCCAAATTGAGCACACTGCCGTTTTCGCCACCTCCTTGCGGACCCAGAGCACCCCCGAGCTCACGCCCTAACCCCCTCAAACGCCAGAACTTCTCCTTCTTCTCTAAGTCCGGCCGGCGTCGCCGCCGTGGAACCCTTCACGTGAGCACGCTGCTCCAGTCGGTACCACACCTTGAAGGCGGTCGTTCCGAATTCTTCTTGTTTCCCCGATACTCATGCGCTCGCTATTTCTCACTGGACGCCAACAGAATCACCGGAGCAACCTCGCCGGAGCCGGAGCATCCGCCCGACCGCACGGCCACCGTCGCCAAGCTTCTCTACCGCTTCTCCCGCCGTGGTGATGTGAGCATCATGATCCCCACTTCTTCCCGGACCTCCCGGACCTACTGGTTCACGCTCTACCGAACCTTCGTGCCCGGTCCTCGGCGACCGACGCGGCCGTCCGCCATTTGCGTGGTTGAGGTGGAAAGAGAGCGACAGAGCGTCCGTGAGTGGTAGCTTTGGAGTCGCAGGGTTGGCGCGGTGCTGGTGCGCGCGCGCGCGGGGGCCGCGGAACCCGCTAACGGTCGCCGGAGCGGCGGCAGCACCGCCGTGAGCGAGGGAGGCGAAGCTGACAGGCGGGACCCGCCTGTCAGCGTCCCGCAACGTGAGGAGAGGGGGCAGCACGCGCCGTCCGCGCGGGGGAGCGCCCCCAGGCCGATTTGGGCCGTGTCCAAGCAGGCCGTCTGCGCAGCGCGGTTGTGGGCCGACCTGCGGGCCAAGATCCAGGCCGCCCACTGCGCAGAGATCCTTTTCTTTTTCTTTTTATGCAATTTTTGTTTGATGTTTGAAATTATATGATAAATGGTGTGCTAATCCAAAAATGATGAAAGTTTTTGTATAGGTTCCATAAAGTGGGTAGAACACAAGAAAAATAGTGGATTCTATTTTTCTGGTAGTTTACATGTCTATAAAAATTGGCTCTTTAATTAGTGAATAAAACTTCTAGGAATTTTAGTAATTTACTAGGAGGTCCAAAAATCACAAAAAATTGTGGAGAGCCTCTGAGTGATATTCCCTGGCTCCACACAAGAATTGGTGGCATTTGGATAAGGTTTGATTAAAATATTAATAAACCCTTATTTAGCACTTAAATAATAATTCCAAAATAATTAAATGGTGATTATTTAGATCCTCATAATTAGGGTTGAGTGATTTTGGATTGTGTGATGACCTGAGGTCATTAACCCTAATGACCTTTGGCATTTAATTATTGTTTAGCCTTAATGCTTAATTACTGTCAATTGTAATTAATTAAGAGTTAATTAAGGTAATTAGGATTAATAATTAACTAATTTAAGATAAGTATGAATTAAATAAAGTCTTAGTTTACAGATGCAACCTCTTGGGTAAAATCATTAAATTATTAAGCAACTTTATTTAGTGATAATTCTGTATTGCATTAGGAAAACAAATTGTACTTGATTCGGTCCTTTCTGCACATTTGTCATACGCATATCATAAGCATTCATCATTTTGCGTATAGTGTCCGTGACCGAAGGAGCGCCCGTTGAACCGAACCCCGAGGTCGGTGCTCCGTTCGAGGAAGTCGAATCCGAGACCTTGGAAGTCTCCGAGGGTCCCTCTCTGCCCTGCAACCAAGGCAAGCCCCGGATGCATTAACCCCTCCTTGAATGTTTTGAATCTTTTATCACTTATGGTTTGAAAATGCTGCATTAGGTAGTTGAGAATTGGGTTAACCTACTTGCTGCATTTACTACCTTGATACTTGTTATCTTGTCCTTGGCACCTGTTTTATTTTAAAAACTGCGTAGTGATGCTTAGCCCTGCTACTAGATAGGTTTTCAAACAAGAAAGTTTGAAGGGTTGTTGTGGAATACACTTACGATCAATGATGTTTCAATTTGAGACCGGTCGGTGGACTTGCTCTAAGAATGGAGTCTTAAAGTAGTGTCTCTGACTGTGTTGATTAAGGACCGTTCCGTTGATGGCCTGCTGGGTTGAGAATTTATAGTACTAGCCACTTGCCTTCGGTAAGCCTGGACTTGTGATCCCTCGACGCGAACAGCTACTCGCGCACTGGGAGTGGAAAGATGGCGAGAGTAGTGTGTACCCACCTTACGGATCTGAGATGACCGGAAAACATCTAGATCGGCTGTAGGATGGTGGAGTACTGTGCTCTCGGGTGCCGCGAACCTGGTCAAATTTGGGGAGAGCTTGCTTTGGGTTGACATATGCAAGATTTGGTTCTACATATGTCGGGTGGTTAGGAACTCCAGCTGGATTGCTAAGCGATTCGAATCGTCGTTGCTCCCCGATTGGGAGACTCAATTCCTTCGACCCTCATCGTAGTTAAATATGCAACTAAGTGATAAAATGAGAAAAAGGGAAAATGTCCCATGAGGTTCGGATCCCAATTCCCGGACTCATAGCGACATGAAGCTATGACCATCGATAAATAATACTTTATGATAGGACTAGGAACTCACGGATTCGTCTGTGGGGTACAACTAGTTAAACTATCCTCGAACTCCTCGGCCTCTGCGAGGGAGGAATTCGGGGGTAAAACTTGAAAATAAGGATGCACTACTAGTAAGCTTTTTACGCAAAACACTTTGGCTCCTTGCTCAGCCACCCCTTGTCTACCCTAAGCCTGCATCCCTAAGTTCTCCTCTTTTCCCATCGGGTAAGTCTTGTTGAGTACTCCCGTACTCAGGGTTTCAATACCCCTGTTGCAGGTGAAGCTCAGGAGCCGACTTGCTTCGGACCCTGTTGTGTGACCGTCGTCGAGGTTGACGAAGAAGAAGAGTGAGCGTGACCCATGGGCAGGGTCTGTAAATTTGTACTCTCTGTATTGAAGTTTAAGTTGCTCCGCTGGACCAGGCTTGTAATAACACTCTACTATTTGGAAGAACTCTTTTTGTAAATTAAGTTATGTAATACTTCCGCTGTTTCACTCTGAAATATTATTTTGGTCGTGTGTCGTCGAGTTACTGCTTTATCTTCGCAACGAATGATCCTGGTGTTAAGGTGGCCACTTGCTATCCTGTAAGGGTGAGAAGAAGCAGTTCTCGTTGTTTGACCATTGCTAGTGGTCAGAACGAGCCAGCTTGGTACGCCACAGGTAGCAGTGGAATGAGCGTCCCGCGATGCTCATCGGACTTCTAAGGTGGGAGGACTCCCGGCATCACCGTCAGAGGTCCTTAGGACAATGGCAGGTGCCGGTGGGCCCAAACACTTAGGGGGTTCTGCCACAGCTGGTATCAGAGCATTCGTTGCTAAGATGACTGCTGAACCTTTTGAAAAACTTCAAAAATTCGTTTGGAACTAATATTATGAACCTGCCTATTTTGAGTCCAAGTGCTTAGTCCTAATCTACCCCTGTCTATAGGCTTTCTGAGAATTTTTGAAGTGGTATGGAGGAGCAACCTAAAGTATTGCCCTATGTTGTAAAAATTTAAGGTACTGTTGTTACGAATTGTTAGTAGGAATCGTAAGTTCGTGCATGCATCATGATGTATTAACTGGTTAAGTTCCTTCCTCCTTGTTGGGTTGGGTGAATAGAATCAATCCTATTCTTGCTAACCTTTAAGGTCTCTCTTACTAATCTAAACTTACCCTCTACAGGATGGCTCGTCAGAAGCAGACCCCGCGTAAGCGGACCGGTCCAAAAGGAGTTCCCCGATATCAACTAGCTCCACGCAGTGATCAAGCCAGTAGTAGCCGTTCGCCGCCTCAGCAGGAGGTGGACAGGTTGTCCGCCGAGTTGACTGAGGTGATGAGAGAGAGAATGTACAATGTTATGGAGATTGGCAAACTTAAAGCTCAACTGGCCAAAGAAAAACGAGCTACAGAGAACTGTGAGGCTATGTTGTCCCGGATGGTGGAGGAGCGGAATGCAGCCATTGCCCGAGAGGAAGAAGCTAGGAGCACCCATAGGCATGAGCTAACTAGGATGAACGCAAAGTTGGGCAAGGCAAGGTATCTTAAGGATTTGTATGTGAAGATGGCGGCCACGGTCACCGCACAACGGGATGTCGCGTGGCAACGAGAGGACCAGCTCCAGCTGGAGAAACTGGAGCTGGCACATCACTTAGATACAGTCAATGACCTGGCTATGCAATATCGTGATATTGCATTTAATCTGTATCATCAACTCCACCCACCTCCCGGCGAAGGAGAAATGGATGCGGATGGCGAGTTGGCAGACGATGGAGAACCCGATCCAGGCCTCAGTGATGAAGAGGAGTCCGACCCCAATGACCACAACCCAGGGGGTAATCAGGATGATGGTAATGACGATCCGGGCTACAGCTCTGGCCACACCGATTAGTTCGGTGAAACCGAGGGCAACGTCGTGGTAGGAGTCCTAGCTTGCTGTAGTGGGGTCCGGGTTTGTAATATAAGTTCTCTTTCGGTTTGAGAAGTTGTACTTGCTTACTCTTGGTGTGTCGACTATCGTCCCCTAAATGAGGTGACGATTAAGAACAAGTACCCACTGCCCCGCATTGACTTATTATTTGACCAGTTAGCCGGGGCCAAAGTATTCTCGAAAATTGATTTGAGATCCTTGCTCAGCCACCCCTTGTCTACCCTAAGCCTGCATCCCTAAGTTCTCCTCTTTTCCCATCGGGTAAGTCTTGTTGAGTACTCCCGTACTCAGGGTTTCAATACCCCTGTTGCAGGTGAAGCTCAGGAGCCGACTTGCTTCGGACCCTGTTGTGTGACCGTCGTCGAGGTTGACGACGAAGAAGAGTGAGCGTGACCCATGGGCAGGGTCTGTAAATTTGTACTCTCTGTATTGAAGTTTAAGTTGCTCCGCTAGACCAGGCTTGTAATAACACTCTACTATTTGGAAGAACTCTTTTTGTAAATTAAGTTATGTAATACTTCCGCTGTTTCACTCTGAAATATTATTTTGGTCGTGTGTCGTCGAGTTACTGCTTTATCTTCGCAACGAATGATCCTGGTGTTAAGGTGGCCACTTGCTATCCTGTAAGGGCGAGAAGAAGCAGTTCTCGTTGTTTGACCATTGCTAGTGGTCAGAACGAGCCAGCTTGGTACGCCACAGGTAGCAGTGGAATGAGCGTCCCGCGATGCTCATCGGACTTCTAAGGTGGGAGGACTCCCGGCATCACCGTCAGAGGTCCTTAGGACAATGGCAGGTGCCGGTGGGCCCAAACACTTAGGGGGTTCTGCCACATGAGTAGAGATATATCCAAAAATCATGCACTATAAGAAATCCTCGGCAAGAGATGACACACATTTTTTTTACCGAGGCTCACTTGCTTCCCGGCAAGCTAGTCCTCGTTGTGGTGATACACCCACTTGATGGATCACTAGTAGAAAAGAGTACAACGCCGACGTCTCCTTTTTATACCACAGGCAGTTTTAGTTATCACACGTCTATGGTATAAAAAGGGTGGTGTCAGAGCTGCCAACCGCCTATGAAGATGCATTACCACAAGCTAATTAGCAATCCAAAGCCAAACCCTCAGCGGGTGCCGCACATCCACTCACAAGATGGGGATCCTCCAAGCCACGAGCAATTCACTAGAGTAGCCAATTGTGATATCTTGCGAGGAAGGCTCAAGAATCCCTCACAAATAACTTGGTGAGGCTCAAAACAATCTCCAATCACGAGCTTAACACCTCCGCTGCTCCAAGCCGTTTAGGGTGGCAGAAAACACCCAAGAGTAATAAAAAAATCCTCAACAAACTCAAGGATCAAGTGCCACTAGATGCAACTCTCAAAGCAATTCACTTGAATCTCACCCAAACTCACTAAGATGAGCAATCAAGCAAGAATATGAGTGGAGGAGATGTTCTCTAGCTCAAAGTATGCCTTAAGTATTCAGATGTGCAAGACAAAGGCCCCCAAACATGGCCACCTTCTATTTATAACGTTTCACCCGAGGGCTAGCCATTAGGGCCAAACTTGGGGGCGTCCGACGCTCCCTACCACACGTGTTAGACCGCTGCCACGTGTCCCTCTTTGAATGTGAACCATTGATCACCAACAGTCACTTAAGCGTTAACGAACTTTTGGAGCATGCGTCGGACGCCTCATACGCCAAGCGTCAGACGTGCCACCTCACACCAGACGCTACTCGGTATGGTTTGAAAACCTGCGAGCTTGCATCAGACGCGTCCGATGAAGAGGCACTAGACGCACCCAGCATCCGACGCGTTCAACATCGGAACCCTACTGCTACAGTGCAAGTGTCAGACGCGCCAATGCCGGAGCATCGGACGCTCTGACACACAGATGAAATCTACCCTCTTGTGTTGCACTCGTCGGACGCGGCTTAGCGTCTGACGCTATCTGACCCAGTGTCCGATGAGTGTTTCTCAGCATGAAACACTCGCGCGACTTTTCCAAAAATTCCCTCCCAAACCGCTCTCTATCTCTCAAACTCCACCTTCTTTGCAAATATGCTAACACCACCAAGTGTCCACCACTATTGTGCATATGTGTTAACATTTCACAAACATTTTCTTTAAAGGAATTAGGTTAGCACTTTACTATATCCTAATGCATATGCTCAAGATATAGAACTATTAGCACTTGAACCAAGAGATAACCGTGATTTCCCTCTTGGTAGTCGGGTATCTATCCTAAATCTGGTCAATCACTTGTCTACTCATCTTAGACCAGCAAAAGTAAAACCCTATGGTTATACCTTTGCCTTGATCACTTTACTCCTTGTCCATCACCATGTACTTGATCACCATGATCTTCATTTCCATGTTCATGCTTCATCTCTTTATGATCATGTGTCCACCACTCCATATCAAATCGCTCCTTCCTCACATGTGTTGCTATGCCAAACTCAAACCACTTAAACACAATGGCATTAGTAACTTGGTGTCATTAATTACCAAAACCAAACTTGGGCTTTCAATCTCCTCCTTTTTGGTAATTGATGACAACCATCTCAAAGATATGAAATGGAATCATATTGAACTTGAATTGCTTATCCAAAGCATTATGATCATAAAACAAGATCGGACAAACACCTTAATTTCGGTTTTGGTAGTACTAGCTCCCCTACATATGTGCTTCCATGAGTTTGGTTCAAGTTTACAATATGCATGAATTGGAGTTTTAGGAGATATATTACTACCAAAATGATGCTAAGGTATGTAGAATGGACCTTCAAAGTGTGATACCAATCGGAGTTGCAATATATACCATCCTTAGCACCAATGTAGCTAGACATACATCAAAAACTCAAGATACCTTGTGAGATCAAATTATATGTCTAGATACCATATGTAAACCCTACTCTATGCTAGGTTTCAAAAATCATTCAAGTTCTATCTCTAGCAAACATCAATCAAACACGAGTAGTGAACTTAAGAACAAATCATCATGTTAGTGCACATACAAATGCAACAAATAGTTCATGAGTTTGCTCCCCCTATTTGTGTGCTCAAGTTTTAATTGATCCCTTTCCATTTTCATATGTCTCCCCTTTTTTGAACAAACAGGAGGGGCCCAAGCCCCTACTGAATTCATTTTATAAGTTTTATCTGTACAAAACATGAAGAAGAAAACAAAATTAAAACTGAGCAAGCCAAGCTTGAAGAAGAGATTTCTTCAAAGGCTTACACTTAAAAGAGAAAGAAAATTTTCTTCCCTAAAATTATGCTTCCACTGCCCTAAAGGAGAAGCGCCATCAAAGATGACACGGTTACGCATGGTCCATATACACAAAGCTGTTAGAATTACGATTTCCATAAAAATGGGGGCATTAAAGCTAGCTCTAGCAAACTGCAGCCTCTCCATAATTGGTAGTGAAGAATCCCAAGAAATATCAACTAAACGCCAGCACCATGCACTAAAAGTGCACTCGAAGAACAAATGGTCCAGAGATTCTTCCACATTGCATTGGCACAAAACACATGAACAAGACTGCATAAAAAAAATCTTTCGGCACAAAATGTTCCTCATATTTAGCTTGTCTAGTAGCAGGAGCCTAAAGAAGAATTTTGGCGCCCTCTGCAACCACTTTTCCATAGCCAAACAAACTGTTGGGGTGCTGAACTTGTACCGACAATAGATTTGTAAACACGTTCGCAGACATAACCATCTCCCCAAATATAGGACCATCTGTCATCATCATTATCCAGTAGCTAAAGCCCAGAAAGCATATTTGATAAACTCATTAACTGTTGTGAAGCAATCAAAGATAGGGGTAGCAGGAAGTTATCTTCTGGAGCTCTAGACATAAAGGCCTTGACTGAGACTTTATGGTCTCGAGCAAAAGAGTGCAGCTGAGGAAAATCCATTTTTAAAAGCCGGCCATTCCATATATCCTCCCAAAAGCAAATTGTGCGCCCATTGCCTACTTCACAGGAAACAAAGCTTCTAAAAATCAGTGACAAGCTCATGATATCCCGCCACCAAAAGGATCCAATTAGGCGCTTAGCATGTGGTGCAACTGGATTAGAGTATAAAGCTTGCCAAATAAGTTGCACCCAAGGAGTATCACAATTATTATAAAACATGCCTATAAATTTCAATAACAAAGCTTTATTTTGTGTCTTGATATCAAGAATCCCTAGGCCCCCTTCTTGCTTTGACTTGCAGGCTTTTGTCCAAGCAACCAAACAACGACCTTATCTGTGAATTGCATTGCCTTCTCAAAGACATTTCTTACAGAAAGCATCAATTTGCTTTATGACTGACTTTGGGAATTTAAAAGTGCTCAACCAATACATTGGCAGCGATGTCAGCAGGGAATTCACCAAGGCTAGTCAACATAATAAGAGAGGAACTAACTAAGTCCAGCTAATCTCCGTGCAGCATGAAATCTGCAAGCCGAGTAGCTCCTAGAGGTAAGCCCAAATAGGTAAAGCGTAGCGAGCCCACTGCACAACCAAATGTCCTTGCAAGGTGAGCAGTTTTCTCCTCACTAACATTGATCGGCACCATGAGAGACTTTGCAAAATTAATTTGCAAATCTGTAGAGTCACCAAATGATCTTAGCAGCCCTTTGAGGAGAAACAATTGCCTAGCATCAGCCTGGAGAAAGAGAAGAGGATCATCTACGTACTGCACAGTCAGAAAGTCTCCACCAAAACGATCACTTAGAGGATGATGGAGTCCTCTATTTGCTGCTTGATTCACAATGCTCTGTAAAAGATCCGCAGCCAAAACAAATAACAATGGTGAAAGGGGATCCCCTTGACGTACACCCCTTTTACAACGAAAATTTTTCTCCCCCTTGATCACTTATCTTTTTATCCCCTTTGATGACTTATCTTTGTTTCTCTCCCCCTTTGTCATCAATGACCACAAAGGTTAAATTTTAATGAGAATTAAGTGAATAAGGTGAGGGTCAAATTATGGTTCAATCTAGATCACTTGCCTAGAACATGTAATTCGGTTTGATCCAAGGACAAGCTTTTTCACACCTCATGAAGTATAAGGGTTATCTTGACCATGTTGAATTACACATCATAAGCTCATTTTCTAGATTCAACACTAGGCTTACAAGCTCACAAACATGTCATATGCTACCACTAGATCAGTCAATCATAGAAGCAATAGTGGTACCATATATACATCATATTCTTTTTTATTTTTATGAATGAGTCTATTTGTCATGCAAATATGCCTATATGTTCTAATCATGTCCTTAGCAAAGTATGAATGCTATGTCAACCAACTTTACCTTGCTTTGTTGGAGGAGAGGCATGTCATATAAATATGTGGGAATGCACTCATTTCAAGTTGGAGAAGTTAAGTATGTTCAATTCATTTCTCAACTTGCAAAATCTCTTCTCATCAAATGGCTTTGTGAATATGTCGGCTAGTTGATCTTCTGTGCCAATGCTTTCAACATTATCATCCTTTTGTTGATGGTCCCTTATGAAATGGTGTCTTATGTCAATGTGCTTGGTTCTTGAATGTTGAACCGGATTTTGTGTCATCTTGATTGCACTCTCATTATCACATAGCAAAGGCACATGCTTGAATTTGATTCCAAAGTCATTCATGATAGTGTGAACAACAACTACCGGCACTAATGTATTCGGCCTCGGTGGTTGATAGTGCAACACTATTTTATTTCTTTGATGACCATGGAACAAGAGACTTTCCAAGCAATTTACATATGCCACTTGTGCTCATTCTATCAATCTTGCATCCACCATAGTCGGAGTCCGAATATCCAATCAACTCAAAGTTATATCCCTTGGGATACCATAATCCAACATCATGAGTGTCCTTAAGATACCTCAAAATCCTCTTGGTTGCCTTTAAGTGACTTTCTCTAGGTGAGGCTTGATATCTTGCACATTTGCACACACTAAACATTACATCCGACCTAGAAGCGGTGACATACAACAAACTTCCAATCATGGACCGATATAGCTTTTGATCTACCATGTTTCCACTTGCACCACTACCCAATTGATCATTTATGCCCATTGGTGTACTCATTGACTTGGCTTTGAGCAATCCAAACTTCTTGATCATGTCCTGGATGTACTTGCCTTGACTCACAAAGGTGCTATTTTTCATTTGCTTGATTTGAAGTCCAAGGAAGTAACTTATCTCTCCTATCATGGACATCTCGAACTCATTTGCCATCATTCTTCCAAACTCTTCACAAAAATCTTGATTGGTTGATCCAAAGATGATATCATCAACATATATTTAGAACACAAACAAGTCATTGCCTAATTTCTTGGTGAAAAGAGTAGTGTCAACCTTTCCCATCTTGAACCCTTTAGAGAGTAGAAAATCCCTCAATCTCTCATACCATGCTCTAGATTCTTGCTTCAAACCAAATAATGCCTTCTTGAGCTTGTAAACATGGTTGGGCTTCTTGTCATCTTCAAAACCGAGAGGTTGTTCAATATAAACCAACTCATTGATGTATCCATTGAGAAATGCACTCTTCACATCTATTTGATAGAGCTTGATGTTGTGGGCACAAGCATATGCTAATAAGATTCTAGTTGCTTCTAATCTTGCAACTGATGCATATGTTTCTCCAAAGTCAAGACCTTCAACTTGAGTGTAACCTTGTGCTATTAATCTTGCTTTGTTTCTCACAACTACACCATCTTGATCTTGCTTATTTCTAATGACCCACTTGGTACCAATCACATTGTAATTCTTTGGCCTCTCAACAAGCTCCCAACTTGATTTCTTGTGAAGTTGTTCAACTCTTCATGCATGGCATTTACCCAATCAGAATCCGTTAATGCATCTTCTATCATTTTTGGTTCTTCAAATGAGATAAATGAATAATGCTCACAAAAGGATGCTAATCTTGATCTAGTTTGTACACCACTTTGAATTCCATCAATGACTTGATCCAATGGATGATCCCTTGCTATGCTTGTAGGTTGGAGTATTGAGATTTGATTGTTTCCACTTGCTTGACCTTGATCTTCATTAAGAGAACCACTAGAGCTTGCTTGATTTGTATCAATTTGCACTTCTTGATTGATCATGTGAATGTTACCATTATCTTCAACTTGCCTTGGTCTTATGTCACCTACATCCATGTTCTTCATTGCACTGGCCAATTTATCTCCTCTCACATCATCAAGATTTTGAGCTTCATTTTGAGATCCTTCGGTTTCATCAAACTCAACATCGTGAGCTGCTTTTAAGGTGCCATTTGCCAAGTTCCAAACTCTATATGCCTTGCTTGTAGGGTCTTGCGCGGACCACTCCATCCCCATAGTGAGGAAGTATGAAAAACGACGAATGAGACAAGTCGCCCGCCGAGTACTCGGCTAGCTTCCATGGGAAGGCATGATCTTTGATTATGCCAAAATTTCATTAATAAAGTTTCTGCAAACGTCACCTTCGAACCGCAATAACAAATACTCCCCTCCGTCCCGAAAAGGACATTATGGGATGCCTACCGATCAACTTTTTTCAATTTTGACTAAATATGTACAAAATGCTTGCAACATTTACATCTGAAAATAAGTTTATTATGAAAGTATATTCAACGATCTATATTATGATACTTATTGTTTATTATAAATATTAATATTCTTTTATATATAATTAGTCAAAGTTTAAAAAAGTTAATTTGTCGGAAAGCGAGAATCATTACTTCTATTTTGGGATATAGAGAGTAATTTCTGAAGACATTGACTGCAAGAGGGCTAGCTTAGCTCAGTACTAGAGGCTCAGTAGCACCTTGGTTTGACTCTCCGTGAAAACAAGTTTTTCACAATTTAACGATGTTATGACCTGCTTTCTGTAGTAGGCGATGTTTCATCAATATATCTGTGATGACGTGTGTTATAAGTGGAATCTAATAATATCAACGTGCATGTCTTGTTTGATTTCTTGAAAACCAGGAAATTACAAAAAGAAATGGACACAGAAAGAGTAATACCAACGTTGTGTTGTTTATTCTATGTATAAAATTTTGTAAAGTAGTCAAAGGTATAAATGTTTGACTAATGTACTTATATTTATAATCAGAGCAAGTACAATAGAACATTTTCACAGCAGTAGAAAACATGACCCTAGCAACATATTATTATCTGGAGATCATCCTGTATTGAATCGACTGAAATTTAGAAAGCTTGCAGTCTGACTCAGGGTTCGTGTATTCAAGGAGGCAGGCTAATCAACGGAGGGAGGAGGAAGCAGCGTATTTTCCGCGAGTAGAAGTGGGCAAGTTTCTGCGAGCACGAACCAGCGGTGATCTCCAAAGCGCCTTGAAAATGTGGACTAAACTGCATGGCATGGCTATCAGAGAAATCAGAAGCCATTCACAATCCTCTTTAGAATGGGCTGCTTTGATGTTTGAAATCTCCTCTTACTAGACTTCCTTCGTGCTGACTGTTGTTCCCCTCCCTCTGTGGAGCGTGTGGCATGGCACTATGGCAGCGTCAGAGGTATGCCAGTGGTAGGTCAAGATTACATGACAGGACGAACACTGATAGAGCAAAACCAACAGCCATCACTCAATAAATATGACAACCATCACTAAAACATTCTGATGATCAAGTTAAGCACACAAATAGAAAGCCAAGGTGACAACCATCCGTAAATTCTGTGTTGCCTCAGAAAAAGTGATAACACACAGAAGCATTATCTATCCAGTCCAGATCCATAAAACATGCAACAATTGCAGGCCAACTGGACATTTCAAATAACAAGCTAAGCTGATCACGAGGTCACTCATTCTTGATCTGTCTGTAATGCTGTACAGAAGCAACAGATTACCAAAATTGAGATGGAATATGGCTCATGGCAATGTTGTGCTGTGCGAAAAATTCTACTGATGATCAAGTTAAGAACACAATAGCAAGCCAAGGTAACAACCATCACTAAATTATGCATCTCAGAAAAGTGATGAAATACTTACTCAAATAAAAAAAATGCAATAATTACAGGCCAACTGGAGATTTCGAATAACCAAGTCATCACTCTCGGGACTGTTGTGCTCAAACATTCTGATGATCAAGTTAAGAACACAATAGCAAGCCAAGGTGATAACCATCACTAAATTATGCATCTCCTCAGAAAAGAGACGATTTACTTATCCAAACTGGAGATTTCAAATAACCAAACCAGCTGATCACGAGGTCACTCGGTCTTGATCAGTCAGTAATGATATACATATGCAACAGGTGACAAAATTGAGATGGAACCATTGCTCCTTAGACTGCAAGTAGTCATATACCTCATAGCACAAGTCTAGAAAACATGCAAACAATGCTCTGCTAAAACAAGTGCTGACGAAGGAAAAAAAACACACAGCTGCAAGCGAACATCTATTGCTAGAACAATGAGCATAGCTCGCCAAGACAACAACCTGGCAATTAGCTCCATCCAAAGTACTGCAAAGCAACAACCAGAGACACTGCAGAATCAATTGGTGGAACTATCAAACCATGGAGAACTACCTGATCCTAGCTAGAAACCTTGCCTGAACTACCATTGCTGAAAAAGAGGACAATTACCTGATGAATGCACCACCAATGCCAAAAAATCATGTAATGCAACTGATTGAAAACAAAACAACAATGTTAAAGATGGCTAGTTCCAACCTACTCTAATCTATGCAACGAAAATGAGACAACCAAAGATGCTTAGTGAATATTCAATCATCATAGCTACCCATCCTAATCAATTGACAGAGCCGTAGAAGCGAGTTAACTTCCTTTTTTAGATAAAGGAATATAACACTCCGGCCTCCAACCTAACTTACTAACATAGGGTCATATACCCGTCCAATTAAACAACATAACATATATAGACAAGATGAGATTACTTCTCGTGCATCTGCATAGCTACCTGATAACAAACCATGAGGTGATTTTTAGTGCCAATGCTGAAGACAATGAACTTCACTAGACTACGATTCGAGCATGGACATCAGATCCTTCTTGATGGATGGGCAGCTTATGCTTAGATGCTTGAAACCATCACTGGCTATTGTTGCCCTCAGATTTGCCGGATTGCTAAGGAAACTGAAGCATGCTTTCTTCAGTCCGTGGCAGTGGTGCTGCTCAGCTAGTGTCAGGATGGTGGCGGCATTACCCACATCAATGTACTCGCACAGCTTATGCTCACACATCAACTTTAGCCTTTCCATGTCATACCTGTCCGCCGCGACAAGCAGGTGCTGATACATGACATCTTCATCTTCCTGTCTCATCTCTGGTAACGAGTCAGTGTACAAGAAGCAGAGTAGCGCCTTGAACACTGGTGCCTCGATGTCATCAACTTGAACGACATCTGCCTGGGTGCGGCTCTCCTTCATGGCGCCGAAGAGCTCAGCACTGAAGACCGGGGACCGGGCCGCGAGCACGCACCGGTGTGCGGCGAACGTCTCCCGACCGACCTGGAACACCACATCGGAGCCCTTCTCTGTCTGGAGGAGGTCCCCGAGGTGCCGGTGCAGGTCGGACGGGGGCACGGACACGAAGGTGGTCGGAGTGACCGGCTCCTCGGCAAGGAACTCTTTGAAGACGACGATGCTGCAGCGGACCGTGAGGGAGCCGTGCTTGCTAACATAGCTGTCCAAGGCGTTCGTGCTGAGAAGCCCTGAAGACCAGCGACCAGTACGGCTACCAAAGCTCGTTACCACCGCCGGTAACGACCTCACCTTCTCCTCCGTTCTCTTCCGGCTCCGAAAGAAGGAAGCTCGTTCCTCCCCCATGAAAGCGAACTCAAACCGCGCCGTCAGCGGCTCGGCCACATCCTCGTCGAGGAAGAGGAAGAGGGCTATGCAACCCGAGTTAGCGGTGCGGTCGCCATTGGGGAAGAAGGAAATTCGCCAGCGGTGGCCGCCGACGGAGAAAGGGCTGGACTTGATGGGCACTCCGGCAGGGATACCCTTGATGCGGGAGTAGCCGTCGATCTTGAGGTCGTGGTAACCGCCCGCATTGTCGGCGAAGACGGTGGAGGCGGATGCGGAACGCGACGGCTTGCTGCGGCCGGAGGCGGACGACATGGCGAAGCTTCTCTCTCTTGTCCCCTTCGCTCGGGTTTAGAGATGGTGGTGGCGCCGGCGCACGAGGGTTTAGCGATGTGAGTGTGGAGTGGGGAATTGGGGAATTGCGGGGAAGAGGGGAGGGGAGGGAGGGGAGGGGACGGTAGTGTGGATGGGGTTGGGAGTGTAAGGCCTTGTTTAGTTCCTAAAAAATTTTATAAAATTTTTTAAATTCTACGTCACATCAAATTTTTAGACGCATGCATGAAGTATTAAATATAGACGAAAATAAAAATTAATTATACAGTTTGGTCGAAATTGACGAGACGAATCTTTTGAGTCTAGTTAGTACATGATTGGATAATATTTGTCTAATACAAACGAAAGTGGTACTATTCCTATTTTGCAAAATTTTTTGGAACTAATTTCCCCATTCTTTTCGATGAACTAGTACAAGTCTTTTCCTATGCAGCTGTGTAAAAAAATGTTTCTTTCTGAGTGTGCAGTGTTTAACCTCGGCGTATACACATATTAAAAGAAAAAAATGGTGAAGAAAAAGAAAAATGAAGAACTCACATGGTGTCACAGCCCAAGACGACAAAAGTTCCCAAAATTGAGGTTTGGATTTTGTGTGGTTCCATAATTTCTAAAGTTAGAAGGGGTTGTCGGAGAGAACGTTATGGCGAGAGATACTGTAGTGAGGATGCCGCTGCTAAGTCAACGGGAGATGACGGTTGAGTTATATAGATGGCAAGGACATCAACTAGAGAAATAAGAAATTAGGTTGGATTTTTAGCGCTGATAGTGGTATGGGGAGTAGAGGCACTGAAACTTGACCAAATGGCACCTTGGTTTTAGGGAGGATACGAGAAGAGGCGGCAAGGTTATCGGAGCTGGTGGGGTAGGCAAGGGAGCGTGCTTAAGAAAGAAGATAAGATAGAGAGAAGTGAGGGTGCATATATTGGTGCTAATGCAAAGATATATCCTAGTAAGCTCTAAAACTTTTCCCAAAAAAACTTAATTATATGAGTTTTTAAAAGAACAGAAGAGCTATTGCTATTCGTGATTTAGGCATGCCCATAAAAAGCTATCCGACACTCAAAGGGAATGGATGCCTTTTTTCCAATAACGATTTCTCATGTGCATACATAGATGAAACAAGAGCGCGTGTAGGGCAACAAATTAAATGGCAAAGATGTAATTTCCAGACCAAAACTCGATATGGAAATTGATTATACCACAAATTCTCCATAGCTAGGTTATTGAGAGACTGATTTAGAACATGGTATATACCACTTATTTACTAGTGAAGTTTTTTTTTGGCTTTTGGCTCATGGAGCAACTCTATTTGTGGAGATGATGTTGTTTTTTATAGGAGATGATGTTGTTTTGATAAAAACATCTTCTCGAGGAGAAAAAGATAAAATAACCATATTGTCTTTTTATTTTTTTCTTACTTATTTTCTATTTTTTTATTTATTTCCTTCCTTCCTTTTATCTGTGTTTGTTCATCCTGCGCCCGCTACTTGCCCACACGACCATCCATATTTAACTCTCTCTTCTCATCTGGCCGCTAGCCCCACTCTCCAACCACACCTGCAGTCTAACCTTAGCTAGTACCTCTCCGCCCCATGCCACTTCGCGATGCCATTTTTCTCTCGCTCTCGGCTACCTTAATTGCACCGCACGTTTTGTTTAGTTAGGTCAGTCTCAATGCATGTTTTATGGGAGTGTCATGCACATTAAATAGGGTGCCACATGAGCAACATTGCTGACTTGGTAGGGTCAATAAATGAAGGAGTTTCATCAGATGAGAGAGAGGAGTTTCATACCCATGAAACTCATGTGGCTCGGTTACCTAGTTTATAGTCTTGGTAACTGTGCCATGAAACTATGCATTGAGACTGGCCTAATAGGATACTCCCTTCATACCAAAAAAACCTAACATTTTGGGCTTCTATGTAGTTTTTACAAAACTTACGTTCTACTAATATGGAGGTCCACATGCTCTCATGTCGTATTGTCGTGTTGGTAAGTGTGCCATGAAGTTTGTCTTCACAATCTTCATGCCCGAGAAAATCCTCTCAACTGTAGTAGTAGCAACCGGCAACACTAGTACAAGCTTCATGAGTCGATAAACTAATAGATATCTTTCATGTTTTCTAGTCTCCACCATTCTTTGAGAAAGCTCAGCAACAGTTTGTAGGTTAGAGAACCTATCATCATCTTTCACATCACATATGTAGACACCAAGATCGTGGCTAAGGTCCCTCAATTCTCCAGAATCAAAATCATGTGGATAAAGCTTTGCAAGGTTCATTAAATTCTCCAAATTAAAATCATGAAATGAGTCTCTTGGACTAAAAGAAGCCGAGCAAATAAGCAACTGAGAGGTTGTTTCATTGAAGCGGTTGTCAAGCTCTTGAAGTAGCCAATCAATAACATCATTGAAACAATCAACTTGATAATAATGTTTGTTTGTAATTCCAGATCTATGCCTCTTCTTCTTGGGATCAATATATTCATCTTCCATTTCCAATTTGGAAATATCATTTTTGTCATAAAATTCATACACCTAATCTAATAATTTTCCCCATTTTTCTCTTCTAAGCTCATCTAGTTGGGCTCTAGTTGCTCCCACACATTTAATAACATTCACTATGTCCTAATCCTTCCGTTGCAGTGCTAATGACAAGATATTTGTGGTTCCCAATATAGTCAACATGAGATGCAAATACAAGACAAAATCAAAAGACCGGAAGTACTCTAGAAGATTTGATGCTTGGTCTCTAATTTTCCAGTCCTTTTTATCCTTTTCGACAATTTCTAGCACCTTGACTATTGTAGAAAACATGCCAACCAAACTTTTGAGAGACTTATAATGGGAACTCCAACGAGTATCCCCAGGTCTTTGAAGACTTTGCTCTTGATTCAACCCTGTCCCAGTTTCAAGTTGCCCACACCCTAGTGCCTTGCTCATTTCTTTAAGATTAATATCTCTAATCATGTCCCTTCTCTTGGATGATCCACCCACCACATTTAGTAACATGGAAATCCTATTAAAAAATTCACTAACCCCTCTATGCTTCCTAACAATAGCCACAAGTAATAACTGGAGTTGATGAGCAAATCAATGCACATAATAAGCTGAACTACTTTCTCTCAATATCAAAGATTGCAAGCCATTGAACTCACCTCTCATATTGCTAGCTCCATCATATCCTTGGCCACAGACTTGCTTTAAACTTAACTTAAGATTAGACAATAGTGCATCAATAGCGGACTTGAGATGGGCAGATGTTGTTTCAGTCACATGAACTAGACCAACAAATCTCTCTTTGACAATTCCACATTTATCCACATACCTCAAGACAACTGCCATTTGTTCTTTCCAAGAAACATCTCTGGACTCATCAACTAGTAAGCAAAAAACATCATCTCCAATTTCTTCTAGAATAGCATGTAGCACTTCCTTTGCAAAACAATGCACAATATCCCTTTGTATTTCAGGAGCAATCAAAAGACTATTATCTGATCTATTTGTGCCTATTGCCTTTTTTAAGGCTGAATTTTGCTCAGCTGTGAAGTTACGGAATTCTCTGAAGCTTCCTTTATTTAAGGACTCCTTTGACTCATCATGGCCCCGAAAAGACAATCCTTGCTTCAATAATATTCTGGCAACATCAATAGACCCATTCAGCCTAGTAAGATAATTCTTCTTACTAGATTCACTCACACTATGAAAAGCGACATCAATATGCTGATTCCTTTGTAAAAGATCATCACACTTCTTCATTGCAACGTAGTGTGCACCACCGACATCTCCTTCGTGAACTCTTAGTCTGTCTTTTTTATAGAAAGTGTTCCAACCATTTTTAATAAATGCATCATAACCGGCATCCTTCTTATCTCTAAATAAGAAACAACAAAAACAATATTCTCTATCTTTGGACTCACTGTATTCAAGCCAATCAAACTCATCAAACCATTCTGGAACAAACCTTCTCGGAGTCCCTCCAATATATGTCACAGGAAAATCAAGTGTACGTGGTTGGCAAGGCCTATTCTCCAAGTACTTCCTTCTCACACTCTCTCTGTGATTAGGATGGTAATCATCAATTTGTTTTCTTAACCCTAGATCATATTTAATCTCCTCCTCCCAATTGATATCATCCAAACAAGAATTCTGAGGATCATTGGCATCATTAGCCTATGGTGTTTTCCTTTTATAATACCGTAACATGATATAACCTGCAATTAGCACGTGACAAAGGAACATAAATATATACTGCCTGGTGATTGATGAGCGAAAGAGCGAGAGCAGAGAGCTGAGAGCCTGAGAGGAAAGCGACTAAGCGAGACTGCGAGAGGTGAGGTCACCGCGGCGGGCCGGCGGCGTGGCACAATTGCGAAAGACGAGAAGTCGAAAGGTCGCTGCGGTTTCTGATCGATGGAAGCGAAGCGGCGTGCGGCAAGGTGTCCTGCTAGCTTCTTTGATTGGCTGACTGGGCTGATTTTGCTGCTTGCTGGGCTGTGGGGTGGTGCAGCTTGTTGGGCTTTGGGTGGTGCATATAGAGCCCAATTTTATGTGCTATAAGGTGAAAACAAAAATTGGGGTGGTGCAGCTGCACCCACAGAGCACAACGTGCCTTCGCCACTGATGTCGTGTGGTCTCTAGCCCGCATACTCTCCCCGTCCATGGCCAAGATTAATCGCGGGGCCTCGGTCCTCGCATGGCCGCGCCCAATCCTGTTGAACCTGCGACACAACATTGAAGTTGCCACCCACTAGCCAATTAAGATGGTTAACTTTCTTGTATAGAGAGCAACTGCAACCCTATTTATTAGGTGCAAAAAAAGGAAAACTAATCTCTAATTAATCACTCATTGGTTATCATAATCATGTCCTAAATGTCAGGTTTTTTAGTATGGAGTATAAAGTTTCGAGGTGTCACATCACGTGTCACATTAGGGTGTTACGTGTAGTGTTCGGATACTAATAAAAAAAATTGTAAAATTCGTTATTGGCACATGTATTACTGTAACAAATCATATAATAATTAGGTTAATAGATTCGTTGCAACCTATGCAATAAGTTATTTTTTAGTCTATCTTTAATACTTTATACTTCCTCCATTTAGTATTTAGATGTCGTTTAGGACAGCGACACGATCTTCATAATACAATTTTGACCTCTTATTTTTATAAAAGTATTTAGAAAAAAAATAATATATGTATACTTTTATAAAAGTATTTTTTAAAACAAATCTATTCATGTAATTTTCTCATTTACAAACTCAATAATTTAAAACAAGGCCCGGCACTCGGGCCAAAGGTTTAACAACCCACTTGGCTACACCACTTCTCTCTCTCTCTCGGCTCCTTGGTTGCACACGCTTGACTCTCTTCCTTATTTAGTTCCTAAAAAATTTTGCAAAATTTTTAATATTCTCCGTCACATCGAATCTTTAGACACATGCATGAAGTATTAAATATAGACGAAAATAAAAACTAATTGCACAGTTTGGTCGGAATTGACGAGACGAATCTTTTGAGCCTAGTTAGTTCATGATTGGACAATATTTGTCAAATACAAACGAAAGTGCTACAGTGTCGATTTTCCAAAAATTTTCGGAAGTAAACAAGTCCTTAGGCCCTGATTAGTTTGCCCTATTAAAGTTTATCGCCTGTCACATCGAATGTTTGGACACATACATAGAGTATTAAATATAGACTATTTATAAAACTAAAAACATAGCCGAAGAGTAATTTAAGAGACGAATCTTTTAAACCTAATTAGTCCATAATTAGATATAAATTATCAAATAAGACTAAACTACAACTTTAACAACGCTAACCAAACACGCTAATGGCGCTCGGTTCCAATGGTTCAACGACCCGCCTCTCCCCTCCACTCATGCCGAGAGGGTAATTTCGTCTTGGGCCCATAGATCGAGGACAGAGGAGCGAGCCAGCGAGGAGAAGCCATAAACTTCAGCTTCATCTCTTGCCGACGCCTCCTCGCAGTGGAAATCACGAAGCTGCATGTCCGGAGGTGGTGCCAACCTACGTTTTGGTTGGCGATGGGGAGAAGATGCTCCCGGAGTAGGTCCAGGAGCTCTACCCTTAGGCCTTATTTAGATGCATATGTATATGTATTTATCTTAATCCACATTCCATCCCCTCCAGCGCCCTGCTCCTGGATGGTTCATTGGCGTGTAGACCATCTCTCCGCTTAATTCCGCGGATCCCCTCTCTCCGGCTCATCTTCAGCGACACACATGAACATCAACAACCTCTTGACGAAAGCAACACACAAGACTATACAACAATGAGAGATAACAGATGAGATAGAATCAAACAGTTGAAACCTCTGCATGATACAGGTATGTTTAAGAATTCAGTGTTTCTGAACCTACATATGGAATCTGGTCCGGTGTTTCTCGCTTCTAACTTGCAAAAGTAATATGGTTCTAGGCAGGAAAAGGCAAAGAAGTAGAAAGCTCTGATGACTTTCCTTTTTTTTTTATTGCAAACATCAAACAATATGCTTAGACAATATACCGCTGTATCAACAAAGTTAACTTTTTTACATTGTAACATCAGATTGGGCGTTAAGAGCTTATACATAAACAAAACGGCAGCTAGAGCCGAGAACATGGAAAACATGTTTTTTGCACAACATTGTCCATCCAGTTAACACAAGCCTGTTCCTGTGTGGCCAGTGAAGGAAACATATAAAACAAATCATAACGTGCACATCATAAGGGTTGAATACACATCACTTTCTTTTTATAGGAGCTTTAGCAATTCTGCAAGTTTGAGGCAATAGAAAATTAAGCAGGGTCTGGATTCCAACTGGGCAGTGAATGGGAGGCCGAGAGGGAGCATTGAGCTGGGCTAATGAGGTCACCAACCAAAAACAGCCTTGATTATCACCAAAAACATAACTAAAAATAGCTTAGCTGACGGAAACAGCCTGCATCTATTGCTCATTTTGCCTGATTTATTGCATGGATACCCAGCAGAGAAGCATTTGCATTCTCATATTAGGAGGTTTTTCTAATATAGAATGTGCTAGTTTGTGGAAGCCTTTAACTTGGTACCCCCACCCACACACACAAATCCTACTTATAACAGTTCACTAGATGGGTTAAGCAACAAACAGAGAGCTAGGCATAGTAAGCAAATATCAAAACAATCATGTAGGACTGGGTAGATAGAGACTAGAGAGGCAATAAAGTAACATGAAAACAGTAAGCCAGAACTAACAATTTCAGTGTTTAGGCATCTCCTCACGAAACCGAGATCATCTGGACCTAATGGGCAGAGCTAGAAGATGATAAAGATGTTCCAGATTAACATTGAACAGGCTAGTAGTTTTGCATCTTCCAACTCATAATGTCATACAAAGTAATGGGCAGACAACCAAAAAGTCAGGTACTAACAATTCCGAAACAATGATCATCACTGATTTCAGGTGACAAGCATACCAATCAACTCCACCATGACAGCTGGGCAGCTTCTGTTTAGATGCTTGAAGTCATCAGTGGCCATGGCCATGGCTGTCCTCAGATTTGCAGGATCGCTGAGAAAGTGGAAGCATGCCTTCTTTAGCCCATGGCAGTTGTGTTGCTCAGCTAGCGTCAGTATGGTGGCCACTGTGCCTACAGCAATGTACCCACACAGTTTCTCTTCACAGATCAACTTGAGCCTCTCCAAGTTGTATCTATCAGCTGCAACAAGCAGGTGCTGGGACATGATGTCGTCGTCTTCCTCTTTACCTTCGTCTCGCTCTTCCCCTTGTCCTGCTTCCTCTGTCTTGGGTAATGTGTCAGTGTACACAAAGTAGAGCAAAGCCTTGAACACCTGTGCCTCCATGTCGTCCACTCGGACAACGCCTGTCGTGTTGCTCTCCTTCATTGTGCCAAAGAGCTCTGCACTGAAGACTGGTGACCGGGCGGCGAGCACGCACCGGTGTGCCGCGAACGTCTGGCCTCCAACATCGAAGACCACGTCAGCGCCCTTCTCGCTCCGGAGGAGATCACCAAGATACTGGTGCAGGTCAGATGGGGGCACGGAGACGAACCTTGGAGGCGATTCCACGGCCATCTCTACCTTGGCGCGGAACTCGTTGACAACGACGATATCACACTGGACGGAGAAAGAATCGTCTTTGAGGTGCTTCGATTTCTCCAGCTCTTCCCTTTTGATGAACTGTGGGTATCCGCAGCCCACGTTGCTCGCAAAGCTAGTCGCTGCAAACAATGTCACCGGCTCCTCCCCGACGTCGTCGACAAGACGTAAGTGGAACTGTGCCTTCACCAAATTGGCGACACTCCCGTCGTGTTTAAGGAAAATGGTGATGAAATCTGCGTACTCCGATTTCCATCCGTTGGGGTAGTAGAGAATGTGCCAATGGTGGCCACCGACGGTGAAAGGGTGGGACTTGAGGTACTCTCCGGTGGGTGTGCCCTTGGTGAGTGAGTAGTCATCGATCTTGAGAATGTGATACCCCCTTGCTGTGTCGGCGGCGATGGAGGAGGCAGACCGCGACAGCTCGCTGTTGCAGCCACACCCGGTGCGCGCCATGGGATACCTATCCTAGACCTCCTCTTCTTGCCGGCGTTGTAGGTGTTACGAGTAGAATGCGAGAGTACGAGAACAAAGAGGAATAGAATGAACTCGGGTGTTTGTTTATTCATTGATCACGGGTATTTATACAGTCGGGGGGGAGAGGAAACTCTCGCCCCAAGTAAACTCGTGCCCACGATGAGTCGTGGGTGATATCACGGAGGTGGAACCGGTCTCCACGGATACGTGCATAGTCGTGGGTGATATCCCGTAGGCCGTCGTGGGGGAAGTCGTAGTTAGGATAGATCTCCCGTAAAGGGAATCCGAGGAGATGAGATCACCCCGGAAAATATCCGTAACACTCCCCCTTGATCGAATCACTTGTTGAGATCAATGAATTGTATTGCTCCTCCAAAAATTCCTGTAGGATAAAAACGAGGAAAAATACTTGTGTATATGTGTTATGGTAAAACTCCTTAAAACCGCTTGGGAAAAGAAGGAGAAAGTTATAGCACTTAATGATTGCCTCATTGTAAACTAATATGAGAAAACCTTTGCAGGAGAAAACTCATATTGTAGTTTAGAGGACAATATGTGTCTTTGATACTCCTTTAAAAACCCCTGTGGGGAAAACAAGGAATATGACACTCTTGTGTTAATATTATCTCATTAAAAACTCCTTATGAGAAACCTTGTGAGGAAAAACTCATAGAGAGAAAAGAGTATAATATGATGGTGTAGACAGGCCAATGTCTAGGAGATTTCTCCCCCTGAACTTTATAAATCCCTAAGTCGTCGCATACCAATTCCTTTGACACATTTTTCAAATGAGGAAGCTGGTAGGGACTTAGTGAATAGATCAGCGAGATTGTCGCATGATTTGGTTTTCAAGATATCAATCTCTCCTTTTTGTTGTAATTCATGAGGATAGAACAACTTTGGAGAGATGTGTTTGTTGATATTGCTCTTGATATAGCCTGTCTCCATCTGTGTAACACAAGCAGCATTATCTTCATAGATAATGGTTGGAGCTATGATAGCTTTAAGACCACACGACTGCTGTATGTGGTTGATCATTCTGCGAAGCCAAACGCATTCACGTGAGGCCTCATATAATGCGATTATTTCAGAATGATTCGTGGACGTTGTTGCCAAGGTTTGCTTGGATGATGTCCATGATATGGCGGTTCCGTTTTGTAAGAATACGAAACCGGTTTGTGATCTGCCATTATGGGGGTCTGATTGATATCCAGCATCGGTGTATCCTATCATCTCGGAATTTGTTCCTCTTTGGAAGAATAATCCGAGATCCCTTGTGCCATTAACATATCTGAGGATCTGTTTTACTCCTGTCCAATGTCTCTTGGTAGGAGCGGCACTGTGCCTTGCTAGCAAATTCACTGCGAAAGCGATGTCAGGCCTGGTGCTATTGGCAAGGTACATCAGTGCTCCGACGGCACTAAGGTATGGGACATGAGGTCCTAGGATTTCCTCCCCCTCATCTTGTGGTCTGAATGGATCAGTGTTTAGTCCCAAAGACCGAACAACCATAGGGGTTTTGGAAGGATATGCTTTGTCCATATTGAATCTCTCCAATACTTTCTGGACATATGCAGATTGATGCACAAAGATTCCAGTTGAAAGATGCTCAAGCTGTAGGCCTAAGCAGAATTTGGTTTTACCCAAATCCTTCAACTCGAACTCCGTCTTAAGATGTTTGCATGCCTCATCAATATCTTGTTTGTGGCCGATGATATTTAAATCATCAACATACACCGATATGATGCAGAATCCCGTTTGGGATTTCTTGATGAAGACACATGGGCAATCATCACTGTTGGAGTAGCCCTTCTGCAGAAGGTACTCGCTGAGTCGGTTATACCACATTCTTCCCGACTGTTTTAAGCCATAGAGTGATTTCTGTAGCTTTACACAATACATGTTGCGATTTGCGTTTTGATTCAGTATTGGGATTCCGTCGGGAACCTTCATGTATATATCCGAATCGAGTGACCCATAGAGATATGCAGTCACTACGTCCATCAACTGCATAGATAGACGATTTTGTACAGCCAGAGAGATTAAGTATCGGAATGTTATTCCACCCATGACTGGAGAGTATGTTTCATTGAAGTCAATGCCGGGTCTCTGCGTGAACCCTTGTGCTACAAGCCTCGCTTTGTGTCTCACCACCTCATTGTTCTCGTTCCGCTTTCGGACGAAAACCCACTTGAATCCCACAGGGAATACTTGTGGAGGTGTAGGTATTACTTGTGAGAATACCTGTCTTTTTGTGAGCGAGGATATTTCTGCTTGGATTGCATCCTTCCATTGGTTCCAGTCCGAGCGCGTTTTGCACTCTGCCATGGTCTTAGGATCTGGATCATTTTCAAGGATTTCGGCAATCATTGCGGAGAAATATGAGTCGACAATTGTAGTCTTTCTATCAAATGACTATCCAGTTTCTGCATAGTTGATGGAAATTTCATGGACCCTTTCCGATGCATCATCATTTCCCAAGATGGTCGCATCAGGGTATTCCGATGTCCCAGCATCAGTAATTGAGTGCACTGTTGATGTGGGATGTGAAGGTTGAACCTCCACTGGGTGTTTCTCAACATGAGGTTGAACTACATTTACTGGATCAGAAGATTTTGTCTTCCGTTTCCTTTGCTTGCTAGAAGCTGTATCCGTGGAGATAGCCGTACTTCTCCCCCTCTTACTAGGGAGTTGAGTAGTTTTATTTGGTACCTCTACTCTTTCCGGTACATTTCTCGCTGGATTATAGGATTTTGTAACACCCTTATAATCAGTAAATGCGTCTGGCACGTTGTTTGCAATGTGTTGCAAATTTATGATTTTCTGAACTTGGAGTTCAGATTCTGAAGTATGTGGATCTGAGTTGGGTATGCATGGGGCATCCCAATTGATTTCCTGGCATTGTTTGTGATGTGGTAAGTCTCCCCCTAATGCCGGAAAATGATCTTCATTGAAGATACAATCAGCGTACCGGGCCGTAAAGAGGTCCCCTGTGGTGGGCTCCAGATACTTTATAATCGACGGAGATTTGTATCCCACATAGATCCCCAATTTTCTATGGGGGCCCATTGTTGTACGCTTCGGTGGTGAGATCGGTACGTATGTAGCGCAACCGAACTTTCGCAGATGGGAAATGCTTGGGGGATTTCCATGTACTAGTTGCAACGGAGACGTCGCATGGTATGCAGTTGGTCGCAATTGAATCAGTTCAGCAGCGTGTAAGACTGCATGACCCCAACATGAGGTTGGTAGATTGCAATTCTGCAATAGCGGTCTAGCAATGAGCTTGATTCTCTTGATGAGAGACTCGGCTAACCCATTTTGTGTGTGGACATATGGGACAGAATGCTGTACTTGTATTCCTAAGGCCATGCAATAGTCATTGAAGGCTCGAGAGGAAAATTCAGCAGCGTTATCCATCCTAATGGATTTTATTTGATGTTCAGGATGTTGCGCTTTGAGTTTGATAACTTGCGCAATTATTTTGGCAAAAGCATGGTTTCGTGTCGATAGAAGAGACACATGAGACCATCGTGTGGATGCGTCTATTAGAACCATGAAGTACCTGAACGGTCCCGATAAAGGATTTATCGGGCCACATATGTCCCCTTGAATGCGTTCAAGGAAGTTGAGTGGTTCAACTTTGATTTTGAGGGAAGAGGGCCTCAAAATTAATTTCCCTGTTGCACATGCAGTGCAAGTATAATCTGAGGATTGGGGAAACTTTGCATTGGTTAGCGAGTGACCAACAGAATTGCTAGTAATTTTTCTCATCATCCCTATGCCAGGGTGACCAAGGCGATCATGCCAAGTTTGGAATGCATTGACATTCTGAAAAATTACTTTGTACGCAACATGTTGTACGGGTTTTATGTATGAATAGTACAATCCAGACGAAGTTGAGGGAATTCTTTCGAGAGTATCTCTGCCATATCCGTTATCCTTTGTAATGAGGAGGAACTCCTCATTATTTTGGTGATGGGTTTCAATATGATACCCATTTTTGCGGATATCTCTATAACTCAATAAGGTACGAGTTGAATCAGGATACAGCAGTGCATCCTCGATTGTAATCGTTGTACCCATAGGGAGCGTAATAATGGCTCTACCAGAGCCTGCTATTACTGCATCGCGTCCAGCGATTGTTAAAACATTTCCTTTGCTCTTTGTGAGAGTTTGGAAATATTTTATTTCCCTGAGTATAGAGTTAGTGGTGCCACTGTCCACTAGGCACATTTCCTCATCCATCGGATTGACTCCCGTACAATCTATGAAAATAGAGAATATAAAAGAGAATGAAATTCTCAACATGAATATATATGAAATATAAACATTTATTGATGTTGAATTGTGCATAAGTCAATGAACATCAAACAGAGTGCAGCAAAAAAAAAATTGTCAATTATTACAATCCCGAAGGCGAATGACGAAACTAAAATCTCAAATGACTATCAATCTAGTTGTAGTCGCCGAACAGATCATCAGAATTGTATTCAATGATCATGTTGTTGGTGGAGTCATTTGCCATGCCATCGGGTGGAAGAGGCGCCATTGTGTTGCTCGGTCCCGCTGGGGCGGGGTTGGAACATCCTGGGGCTGCCAGATCGTTGAAGTGTGCTTCAGACGGTTGTCCACCTTGGTTGGAGCGTCCTTGGTTGGAGCGTCCTCGTCCCACGGAATGCAAGTACAGTTCCACAAGGTGCTTAGGGGTGCGGCATTTCTTAGTCGGGTGGTTGTAGCAACCACACTTTGTACAAGTTGAGGACTTGTCTTTTGACTTAGAGTTGTTGCCTTTGCCCTTAGCACCTCGAGGCTTACGGGGTCCCTTGCGCTTGTTTTTGCCTTTGGAGGATCTAGGATTGCCATTCTTATTGGCATCCTTTGGTGTCTGTTTCTGAGCATTTGCATGTACTTCGGGCAAGGGCTTGGCACCGACAGGGCCTTGATTGGAGTTCCATATGAGGAGCTCATTGTGCCTCTCAGCCTGAAGTAATGTTTTAATGAGATCAGAATAGACTGTGAATCCCCTCTCACGGTATTGCTGTTGGAGGATCATTTGAGCGGGAAGCATGGTAGACAAAGTCTTTTCAATTTTCTCCGCATCAGATGGCTCCTTTTCACAAAACCTCAGTTTGGAACTGAGTTTGTGCATGGCGTGGTTATATTCATTCACAGATTTGAAATCTTGAATGCGGAGGTGGTTCCACTCATGAGTGGCCTCCGGGAGAATAACTGCCTTTTGTTGCTCATACCGCTGTTGCAAAGCAAGCCAGAGAACCCGTGGGTCCTCTTCCATCAGATATTCAGCTTTAAGATCTGAATGGATGTGGTTCCTTATTATGTATAAGGCATGGTACTTGGATGGTTCAGACAATGGAGCATCTCCCTGTTTGGGAGTGTCAATTGCCCTATACATTCCGCGTAACGATAGACTCACTTTGAGATCCATCGCCCATGTAGGGAAGTTGTGTCCATCAAGAGCTAGCTCGGCAAATTCCTTCTTAGAAGAAACTTGGGCATCGGACTCTTTGGTGGCCATTGCCTACATGTTTATTTGCATAAATTTAATTAATTTCGGGGTTGTAAAATTAACAAAAGTGTAATTGCATATTTATATAACAATGTAAATTGTGTATATAAAAACAATGTAAAATTGCATATGTAAAACAATGTAAAATTGCGTATGTAAAGCAATGTAAAATTGCGTATGTAAAGCAATGTAAAATTGCGTATGTAAATAACAAGGTAAACTTGTTTATGTGTAGCAAGGTAAACTTGCATATGTTTTATGGTATTTTGATTTCTCATTTTGTGGAACATAGGTAGTCACCATGGAGGTGTAGACCATTTTGTATTTTTCACTTTGGGATGTAGTCCTTGTATGTTTATTATTAAATTTGGGAGAGCACTTTGAGGAATAAATCCCGCAGTAGTATGAGTACTACCTTGTGGTCGCCAAAATAATAATAAAGTAAGGTGACATCTAGTGAAAAATAATATTCCAAATAGGAAGAAAAATTGACCATAAAAATATTTACATATATACATGTGATAGGGAATTGTAAAGACAAAACGCGTTCGACATGTAAATTTTCCATTCATAATATGATTGCGGAATGTAAAAATATTTACAATGCAATATATACATCAGTGTCTAAATTTACAAGAAAGTTAGACTAACAAGCTGATGTAATTTAGGGAATGAAAAATGCTATGTAAATAAAGAAATTAGCTAATTCAGAAAATAAAATAGCCAATGATAAGTGGCCCAGGCTGAAAGCTCGCAGGCCCCAACCTGGGCCTGGGCCGCCAATTCGGCCCAATTGGGGGAGGGGGAGATGGGCCATATATAAGGCCAGGGGCTAGGGTTTCCAAACCCTAACCCCCAGCCCCATCAGCCGCCGCCGCCAGGAGGAGCCAGGGCGGCTCCAACCGCCGCCGCCAGGCGCCGAGGTGCGCCTCCTGCGCGTGGGTCCGCGAGGCCCCACCTCGATCCGCGTGCGTGGGGCCGCGGCAGAGGAGTGGCCAGGCCGCGCGGTCGGGACGCCGCGCGAGGCCGAGCGTGGCCGGGTCGCGCGCACGCCCACGGAGTTCGCCGCCGTCGGG
>NC_012870.2:26003272-26050894 GCF_000003195.3 Sorghum bicolor | reverse complement strand
ATAGAGCACGGTTACGCTCGAGGCGACCGTGCTCGTCGAGAGGCCGAGCGCCGGACCGCGCGGGGGTCGGCGGACGCCGCGTTGAGGCCGCGGCCAGGGGCATTTCCGCCTCCTCCTCCCCCTCCCCCATGGACGACTCAAGCAGGAGGAGCACGTCCCCGAGCCGAAGGCCCGTGGGGGACGCTGATCCACGTGCGACGGAGGCGCGCAGGAGGAGGTGGTGGCGGTGGTGGTGGTGCAGCGAGCGCCTGATCGACGATGTACGCCGGCAGACGAGTCGGCGCCGACATCCGCGCTGCGATGGTCGGTGGAGACGGACGGCGCGGAGGCGGGCTGTGCGCAGCCTGCTCGGAAGACGGCGTCGGCATCGGGTACCGAATTGGCGACTGCGGATCTATGCCCAGTGACAGCCATTGGCTGGCCACCATGGATGGTGGCGGTGGTGGGCACGGGCCGTCGCCGTGGAGCGGGCATCGAGGCCGGGGTGGAGCCGGCAAGGTGAGGACCGGCGCTGGAGGCGCCGGTGGAGTTGGTGCCCTCGATGGTGGCGCCGCGGGCGGAGCCGCGGATGGCGCCGCGAGCGAAGCCGTGGACGACACCACCGAACGCCGTGACGGAGGGCCGACGTTTGCATGTCGGTTTCCCCCGAAACGACGTCGTACAGGAAAATGCCCGGGGTTCCTGTTGAGATCACGGCGTTCGCCACGAAAGCGATAGCCGCGAGCCTCGCCAAGGAGTTCCCGGATGTCCTCCAGTAGTTCCGCCTGAAGGCGGTTGTTGCCGAAGTGTGTGCCCAATGTCCGGGCACGGTTCATCGCCATCCAGACGATTTGGAGGATGAGGGAAGCCATTGAGGCAGGATTACGGCGAGGGAAAGGCATGATTCTACCTTGGGGTGATGCCCTAGGCGAAGGTCGATCCCTCGACGATGTTCTATCCAACCGAGCTATTCCCCTCTGGGGCAGGGGAGAGCGATGTGCTGATAACGTGTTACGAGTAGAATGCGAGAGTACGAGAACAGAGAGGAATAGAATGAACTCGGGTGTTTGTTTATTCATTGATCACGGGTATTTATACAGTCGGGGGGGGGAAGAGGAAACTCTCGCCCCAAGTAAACTCGTGCCCACGATGAGTCGTGGGTGATATCACGGAGGTGGAACCGGTCTCCACGGATACGTGCGTAGTCGTGGGTGATATCCCGTAGGCCGTCGTGGGGGAAGTCGTAGTTAGGATAGATCTCCCGTAAAGGGAATCCGAGGAGATGAGATCACCCCGGAAAATATCCCTAACAGTAGGGTTTTGCACGGCACCAGCCGCCGCGGAATTGTGGGAGACCTGACGACGGGGGAGGGGAAGAGTCGCTGGCTTCATCCAGAAGGCTCGGACTCCCCTCTTGATGGGCTGTCAAGAATGGGCCAATGCAACTGTGCGGAGTGGGCTTGGGCTCTTTACTATTCCGGGCCTTCGATCAGGTAATGAATGGATTAAAAAAACTGAGTATTTCTAGTTTTTTATTTTAAATTACTCCAGCATCATTTACTTTGTCCTCCTGAAACTTTCCCTGATACAATCTATTAAATTTACTAACCAATACTATTTGATTTGAATTGGTTAAATCTACCATATAAGAAATTTATACATTTTTTACTACATCAATTTTTCGAGGGTGATATGATTTAACATCATTCATTATTTGCTACAAAGTACATAAAAATAATAGTTATTTTTATAGGTTGGAATATATGGTACTGCCGATCTAGTGTGACTATGGATATACTGGACCAATTGCAAAATAATATATATATATATAGTTTTCTTACATAGTTTCATTATAGCTAGTGTCTCATAACTTTCGAACTTAAACTCAACATTTGAAAGTAATAAGAACAAATTGAAAGTAAAATTTTATTAAGGGATATACTGGACCAATTCAATTACCTTTTGGTGGAGTGAATGGCGTCAACATTTTACTTGGAGAATAACAGAGAAAATAAACTGTTCCGCAAAGAATAGGTGGCTTCACGATTTGGGGGCTGTTTGGAACGCAACCTAATTAAACACAAATTCAGCGTGAGAAAGAAACTGATCAACTTAATTGGTCAATCAAGGGACAATCTTTGCTGAAACAATAATGGGTCTGTTTGGTTAGATGACTAACTCTTAATTAGGCTCTAGCAAGCCACCTCTCAGCTGTTTGGTTACCTGTTTTTAATCTCTAGCCAGGCCCAGAAGAACGCATGGAGTGGCCGTTTTTTGCTGAACAGGCTTGGCTGAGCTCCTGTCTTATTTTGCTCACCTCCCACACAGTCACCTGTGCACCGTCCCCGCTGGTGTTCCTCTCGAGTATGGACTGCTTGCCTGCGCATCACCTCACGCTCTCCGCAACGACGCTCGGTCCGCTGATGGAGACGAAGAGAGCGTGTTGCCTCGTGCCGACGTACGCGCCGCTACGGCCACACTACGGCTGGCAGGCGTAGTGTGGGCGTGGCAAATGGGGAGACAGGGGCAGCAGGCAGGCACGGCCGTGTCACGGTCCTCATCCTCGTCGCTGCATCACCGACGCATTAGCTCACGATGCTGCATCCATTTACTCTCGCCGCCACCCGACCGCAGCACCACCAGCTCGCGACACTGCATCGTTGATGCATTTGCTCCGCTTCTCCTCACCTCCCATCTCACACCCGCGCTCACCGTACCTGCTCCCATCTCACCCGCGTGCTCGCCTTGCAGTGTCGGCCGACGAGGAGCTCATGAAGTCAAACATAATCAATTACTTCCATATAGCTTGATTGGAGCATGGTCTATCTGCTCACCTGTCCCCGCCTAGCTATGAGCAGGGTAATGGATAAGGCCAGGCAACAACCTTTGTTTTCTTTTTTTTTTCATCGAAAGAATATGGGGCCCACTTAAACCCAAATCTTAACCCAACACAATAACGCTAATTTCCTAATCCTTAACCCACTATTGTATAACCCTGTATGTATCCATTTCTCAATCCTATTCGCTATCCAAATATCACCCAAAGGGGTAACCTTAACGATTCAAAGAAGATGTGACTATATCAAAATAAACCAAGCAACCAAACACATTCTAAGACTAGCCATGCTGATACTACAAACAACTAAACAAAGAGAGGTTGGCTTGATGCGAGTAGGCTAAGGCTATCCAGGTTAGAATTCTAGCCAGGCTACAAATTAGCCATAAAACCAAATACACCCTAGGATAACATAAATGAAACACAGAAGCAGGCCCACAATCTTGCTAGAATGTTGCATGGGCGCGCTCCATTTATTTATACTACTAATAAATAGTCTTTGCTAGTCATGAACTACCTGATGACCTAAACCAATGGATCCACCGCAACGAAAACTGAAGAAGCGCACTGCAGATCGATCATGGCTGCCAATGCAATTCATAAATAAAACAGCTATCATCATCAATCGTCTACGATGCATGCATGGCAAGCAGATCCTTGGTGATGGAGGGGCAGCTCGAGCTTAGATGCTCAAAGCCATCGCTTGCAACCACTGCCTTGAGATTTGCTGGAGCACTGATGAAATCGATGCACGCCTTCTTCAGGCAATGGCAGCGGTGCTGCTCGGCCAGCGTCAGGACGATCGCCGCCGTGCCCACGTCGATGTACCTGCACAGCTTATCCTCACATATGAGCTTGAGCCTCTCCATGTCGTACCTGTCCGCCGCCACAAGCAGGTGCTGGCACAACACGCCTTCCTCCGGCGTCCTCATCTCCGGCAGCGTGTCGGTGTACGCGAAGTGGAGCAGAGCCTGGAACACCTGCGGCTCCATGTCGTCTATGTGGACCACACCGCCTGCGGCGGCGTCGCTCTCCCGCATCGAGCTGAAGAGCTCCACGGCGAAGACCGGTGATCGGGCGGCGAGCACGCACCGATGCGCGGGGTACGTCTCGCCGCCGACCTCGAACACCACGTCGGCGCCCCTTTTGCTGGAGAGGAGGTCGCCGAGGTGCGTGTGCAGGTTGGACGGGGGCACGTGGACTGCAGACGCTGCAGCCTGCTGCTTTGGAAATTGCTGCACCGCGCGGTGCCCGTTGAAGACGACGATGTGGCACCTGATTGTGAGAGGATCGTCCTGACGCCGCACCATCTTGAGCAAATCTTCCCTTTTCGCGAAGTTGGGGTACCCCACATTGTGACGCCGGCTGGCGAAGTCGCTTGTTGTGACAAATTCCTTTTTGGTGCTCGGAACCTTCTTCTTCTTGCTCCTGACGAGGAAGAGGGCGCGCTTCTCCGCCATGACGCTGAACTCTACCTGCGCAGGCACCGGCTTCGCGACCTCCTCGTCGAGTCTCAGGAACATGGAGACGTACCCACCAGCAGCAGAGCGGCTGCCGTTAGGGTAGCACATCATGCGCCAGGTATGGCCGCCCACGGTGAAAGCGCACGACAAGACGGACTCTCCATGGGGAACGCTCGTCGCGTCCAGCAAGCGGGAGTCGATCTGGAGGTCGTGGTACCCGCTCGCCATGTCGGCAACGATGGCCGACGACGACCGCGACGGCTTGCCGCGGTCGGAGGCGGACGACGTGGCCAACATTAACGCCCCGGCCGGCTCCTTGACCTCCTCCACCGAAGCAAGCTAGCTAGCTAGGGTCCGGATCGGCTTGGTCTGATCACTGCGTTGCGATGCCGCCGCCGCCGCCTAGGGTCTTGTCGAGGGCCAGGGCCTTGAGGGCTCCGCGCCAGTAGGGGGGGAGCGAGAACTCGGATTCCTTCTTTTATTTTTTTCTTCTTGTTATTAAAAATCGCTCCCGAGACCGAGACTACCAAAGATGAAAACGGATTGGATAGACATGAAATCTGATACGAATGTTATTATTTAAATTTTTTTTGATATACGAATAATGTATATATATATATCCATAATCCATCCAATAATTTTAGATAATTATTAAATTAATAATAAAATTATGGTTATTCATATTAACTATATAAATTATAAATTCACAATTGTATTAAGTAATGGGATTGAGTTCCTCTAAAAGATATTCAAGCAATGGGATTGAGTTCCTCTACATGATATTCAAGCAAGAGTACATATCATTAAAATTCTCAAGAAATATTTTGAAGTCATTAAGTTTCTTGATAACAAATTGATAATGTTTCTCATGCTCATTCTTGTATCCCTCATGATGGATGCAAAATAGCATATATATATATATCCTTGATTAGGGATGAAAATAAACCAGATTGGTCCAGATAAACCCTCTCCCGTTTTCACTTGGTCGAAAATACAACAATATCGTTTTCATCCCATTTTCAGATTTATCGAAAATGGAAAAAAATGGTCGAGATGATCCTCAATACAAATTTGAGCTAGCTAAATATAGAAACCAGGACAGAATAGAACTAGATTGATTCTAACCCAAGATGTAAATCTTCACTACTACAAAAATGATTTTTGCAAAGCATTGCCCAAACATATTAACGCAAGCGGTTAAAAAATACAATCGTCTCCTAAAATACCCGACAATTAACGGAGGTGCTCGTTTTATTTATAGAGACAGTCACAATTACCGGTCATTTTATTTATGGAGGTGGTCACAATTACCCATCTTGCAAAGTCGATATAGAGAGACTAATTTTTTATTTACACACATGGTCAAAACAATGTACACCTCCAAAAATGGATTTACGGAGGTGGTAGAAAATGTCCGCCTTAAACATGAATTTATAGAGATGAGAAAAATGTCTGCCTCAGTAAATCACGGAGGAGGATATTCATAAGGTCTCTGTCTCTAAAAATTAGGCTTAGTCTAAAAATTTTAAGCCAGAAAGTTGTCCACAGGATCCGTTAGAAATTTGTTATTTTTATATCTCACAAACGAATTTGAGTTTGGGCAAGATATTTTATAAGATTATGTATCATCATATCATCTACAAATGCGATTTTTTGGTGAATTTAGACGCCTTTTTTGCTATGGTTTATACGGGTTTTCAAAAAAATTATGGTTTCCACCAGATATGCTCCCAACGCAAAATGCCTGCTTGCGAAAAGAATAGTGTAGTAGTGCTTCTTGTTTAACTTCTTGAGAATTTCGGTGGTCTTTCTTAGAAGAAGAGCTATTTCCTATGTCGTGATTAATTTTCTTCTTCATCATCACTATGAAGGGACTGTGATGCCTAAGAGGAGGGTGAATTAGGAAACTTAAAATTATATTTCTAACAATAGCCTCTAATTTTAACCTTAGAAAAACCTATGCAATAAATTGAACCTTGCTATGTGCATTGTTATCTTTACCGTAAAAGAGTTATGCAAACTATGCTAGGAAAGGTAAAGCACACAACCAAGGTAACAATGTAAATGCAGAAGCTTAAGTGAGGTAGAGATGCAAACTCCCATCAACGAGTCTGGTATCTAGACCGAGGTATTGAGAAGAGTGCAAGCTTTCCCCAAGTCCTCATTGGAGCCGTTCGCAAGGTAGGCCTCACAAGGGCCAAGCTCTTGGTCAGATAACTCCGTGGATAGCATGGAGCCTTCCCCACGCGCAAGTGGGTCTCTGAATGCCTTCGAGACCATTCCCCACTGTACGTCTTCACTATTGAGCTTCTAGCCAAACCGCCCTGGGCCTCGTTCCCTGCTATACATAGTGGCAACCACACCACAAATGCGGTTAGTGTGGTCCCATAAACAAGCTCCACTGAGTATAAACATGGTGCATGCAAGCACCTTCTTCTTTTGAGACCGCAAAAGAAGAATCTTTAGTAATTTCAATGGAAGTGTGGCAATAATAGGAGTACCAAAGATTTCTTCCTCTAGCTTATCAAATGCAGAGTTCATTTTATTGAAGCTATAGCAAAGAGAAGAATCTTTAGTAATTTCATGTACCTTCATCCTAGCTATGGTTGCAGGCCTAACAAGGATCTCCTTACCCATTGGATTGGTGAACTCGCACAATTGCGACCGTTGTTCCACATCTTGATAAAAGGAGATCAAGACCAGATGCTTTTGGCCTTTTAGGCTAGATTAAGCAACAATAATGAAAACATAAAAAGGGTAAATTGGAGCCAACAAATAGGCTAGGTTAGAAAGATCGGCTATATGAGATAGCCGAACCAATCGTCCTTGGCAAAGTCACCAAAAAGTGTGTTGGATATCATCCAAATCACACACTAGGAAAGGACATTAGACGCGTGGGCTGCCAGTGACCAAAGATCGCAGCAAAGATCTCACTCTTTTATGGTGAAGAACAGAGAGGTTTACATGCAAACCTCAACCAATGTGTTTGCGTGACAAAGAACCGGCTAGTTTTTAGACAAACAAGCAAAAAAGCCGTCGAAGGTCTCCTTCAGGAGGGACCCCATTAGGGCAGGGACATCGGTAGGTTGTCTTAGGTCAGCCAACAAGCCTAGGGAACCATCCTTAGTCGTGAGTCAAGGGATGAACCACATGTAGGTTGAAGAAAAGAGTAAATGGGTAAAAGAAGTAGATTAGTTTGTGTTTTGACGATTGGATAGATGAGAACTCAATCAGCCATGATCCTCTGATATATATCGAGCGGATGGTCTTATTCCAATAGAAAACCTTTCTAAGTCTTATTTTCTATGTTTCCCACGAGTTTGGAACAAATGAGGTCGAGATCTAATAAGCCAGATTTGAAATAGGCCCCTCACCGGTACCGGTCTGAATCAGTAGTACAAATGTCCAAGTCTTCACTAATTATCGGTTGTACTGGTTCGGGTCGGTAGTACCGATGTCTAGATCCTCGCCAGGTCTTCACCAAGCCTTCGCAAACTATTAGTAGTACCGATGTTGAGGCATCTTCTTGATAGCATAACTCTTTCATCCAGACTCTAAATTAGATGTTCCATATATGTTTTTTGACCATCTTGACGAGAAGAACACAATGGTGAGGTCCATTTATTATTTCAACAACTTCACAACAATAGATAGTTTTGGTTGTCAAGAAAATTATTATGTTAATATTTAGAACGCAAGG
Source organism: Sorghum bicolor (assembly GCF_000003195.3). Classification (NCBI taxonomy): domain Eukaryota; kingdom Viridiplantae; phylum Streptophyta; class Magnoliopsida; order Poales; family Poaceae; genus Sorghum; species Sorghum bicolor. The sequence goes on along the minus strand of NC_012870.2, from coordinate 26,042,916 downwards.
CATAATCACACATGGTTTTAGGGTTTAAACAGAAGGCACCAACCTTTTCGTATGAGCATATATAGCAACATTAAAAATATGTAAGTAGTGTCTTAGATTTGCTTCAAACTTCCTCGTGATGGTATGTACGTACTCTAAAGGACCCGTGCAGAAACCGTTCTGTAATATGTAGTTTCATCTAAGAAGCAAAGAAATGTTGGAAATAAAAGCAAGATGCATAGATTAATTCCGACAACAAGAAAAAGACTAACGACATGTATCACAAATATATGAATCAAAACTAGCACTACGATTTGAATCAAGTTCACAGGATCTAGTGCTAGCAACAGAAATGATATGAAACTGAACAATAGAGAGAGGATAGACATCCTTACAGTGGGGTTGTCGGAGCTAAGGAAGAAGAGAAAGAAGACGAAGACCATCGATGGAGATTGGCAAACACCAGGCGTAGTGGGAAGAAGACGTCCAACGAGCAGTCGCGACGACGCTTTCCAAAAAAAAACCTGATACGCCCCCTACCCTGTGTAGGGACGCGATGAGACCTAGGCTTCCGAGCCTGCTCTCCTGACACCGATGGCACTTCGGCGACAGGATGGGGAAGACGACGGCAGCGCAGTAATGTGGCGAGGATGAGATGAATCTCTCAGTATAAAGGACGACGTCTCGCCCCATATTTATACACGCGTCGCACGCAGCAAATAGGCAAGCAATCAATCACAGTATTATGGAAACATTACCTGTCGTTTACACACTTGCCATAATACAAGAATTATTGCTTACCAAATAGGCCAGCGCAATCTTCTCCATGCATGCAAAAGTTCCAAGTAGCAAAACGAAGCCGTGCACCCGCAAGGGTCGAAGCGGGAAATCGCCAGACCATTCACGCGCATGTCGTGCATATTGACACGCATGTCGTGCAAGCACGCCCATTGGCCCCGCGCGACACTTGCCATAATACGAGAATTATTGCTTACCAAATAGGCCAGCGCAATCTTCTCCATGCATGCAAAAGTTCCAAGTAGCAAAACGAAGCCGTGCACCCGCAAGGGTCGAAGCGGGAAATCACTGGACCATTCACGCGCATGTCGTGCATATTGACACGCATGTCGTGCATGCACGCCCATTGGCCCCGCGCCGGCCCTTCCCGGCCCAACGAGGTGAGCGAGCGCGCGCGCATGTGGTTCTTCCTTTTCCTCTCCCTAATTGCTTCAACAAGATGGAGATAGCTCAACTTTTTAAGTTGGCCTCACTCAAGTAGCATGGTGGGACTAAAGCCCCCCATCTTTCCACATATACATGCATGTACGAGTAGGCCTTTGGGATTTATTTGGAATTGTTTGGTCCATGGCCCAAAACATCTAACAATCCCCCACCACATCCCAAGGGCACGCGAGTCATACTCCCTGTACCACAGTACTATTAATATACCAGCAGTGGAGACCGATTAAGGTTGAACATCCACCTAAAACAACAAGATAGGCCCATCCGCAACTACACAATGGACTAGGCCTTGAATTGGCAGTTTGGTGCGAATAGGCTTCACTCAAAGTCTTGATTGGTACTAGGCTGCCATAGCCAACCCCATGAGTGGAGCGTATAAGTCATACTCCTAACTCACTTCATGAGCCTATTAAAGAATACCCAATTCTTATAAACTGCGACTAACCGTTGGGCTCACATTGGTGTGTTCTTACAAGAATACTCTGTAGGACAGTATCTTGCTATAAAGCCTCAGAACACATTAAGACAAAGTCAACCTGCATTACAGAAATAAGAGTACTGCATCTCCAACGGAGTGGGTCAAATGAAATGGTTGTACTCTCCCATTAACCAACATTGTTCTTCCCAGGTCCTAATTCACGGGATCTCCGATCACATAGGTTGGATTACTGCTGAGGTTAACTCACATGGGTCGCAATCCCATCTCCTTTGATGCATTGTCAATCACGGTGCGTGATAGTCCCTTTGTAAAGGGATCTGCTAGGTTTTTAGTTGTTTGGATGTAGTCCACAGCTATTACTCCGAAGCTCCTTAATTTCCTGACAGACTTCAGTCTACGCTTTATATGTTTGCTAGACTTTTTCCCATTACCCTGACTATTCTTCACCTTTGTGATCATTGTTTGATTATCACAGTTTATGAGAATAGCAGGAATTGGTTTCTCAACCAAAGGCAAGTCTATCAACATATCTCTTAACCACTCAGCCTTAGTAGAGGCTGTATCCAAAGCTCTCTGCCTCCATTGTGGACTTTATAAGTATTGTCAGCTTATAAGACCTCCAAGAGATAGCACCACCACCCAAAGTGAACATGTATCCACTAGTGGCCTTAAGCTTATCAGCTTCTGAAATCCAGTTTGAATCACTATATCCTTCAAGTACCCCTGGGTACCCTGAATAGTGAATTGCATAACTCATTGTACCTTTTAGGTAACGCATTACCCAATCAATACCACGCCAATGATCACTTCCTGGATTAGAGGAAAATCTACTCAACTTGCTTACAATAAATGAGATATCAGAGCGAGTTGTGCTAGCTAGATACATCAATGAGCCAATAATTTGAGAGTATCTTAGATGATCCTTTCCTAGCCTTTTATTCTTTCAATGTATTAAACTAGGATCATAGGGTGTTAGAGAAGGTTTGCAGTCCATATAACCGAAACGGTTCAAAACCTTTTCCACATAATGAGACTGCAAAAGAGTAATCCCATTCTCACCCTTATTAAGTTTAATATTGAGGATCACATCGGCTTCTCCCAAATCTTTTATGTCAAATTTTTGGGATAAGAATGATTTAACCTCATTGATCTCATCGATGCTCGTCCCAAAAATTAGTATGTCATCAACATACAAACACAAGATTACTCCTTTGCCCCCACCATAACGGTAATACACATAAGTGTCGGCTTCATTTATTGCAAACCCAGCAGAGGTCAACATTTTTTCAAACTTCTCATGCCACTGCTTTGGTGCTTGCTTTAAGCCACTAGTATAATACCCGTGCCCGCGTGTTGAAGCCTGTGTGGTGCCCGTTGAAGCCTGGAGTTGAAGCCAACAATCTATCTTGGCCGCATGTTTAGGTTGAAGCCTTGGAGAGATGTTTTGTAGTCCTTGATTTTAAAGAAGACGACTTCCTGCATACATTTTTTTGGATGCACAGAGGTTGGAGACTCTCAGCGGGGGAAATTTTACTGGGTAAATCTAGTATAATTTGAAGTGTTCCATTATAGTAGAGATACAAGGATTTGAGTAACCTGCACACCTTGTCCTTGTGCTATAAATCCATCAGGCTGATTCATATAAATTTCTTCCTCTAACTCTCCATTAAGGAAAGCCGTCTTCATGTCCATCTGGTGGACAAGAAGCTTATGGGAAGCAACCAAGGATAACAGCTCTCATATTGTAGTTAATCTGGCAACAGGTGAATAGGTATCAAAGAAATCCTCATCTTCTTTCTGTGTAAAACCTTTAGCAACAAGTCTTGCCTTGTACTTTTCAATAGTACCGTCAGGCCTGAGTTTCTTCTTAAATACCCATTTATAGCCAATTGGTCTGCAACCCGCTGGTTTATCTACTACTTCCCATGTTCCATTTGCAGTGATGGAGTCCATCTCACTACGGACTGTATCCTTCCAATAATCTGCATCTGGTGATGCATATGCCTCTGCAATGGTCGTGGGAGTATCAGCTTTGAGATAGACAATGAAGTCATCACCAAAGAATTTTTCAACCCTTTGTCTCTTACTCCTTCTAGGAGCTACAACATTGTTATCCTCTTCAATACCAAGTGGGTCTATAATTGGCTCTATCGAGGGTGTAGGCTCAGGAATAAATTCATTAGAAGAACTCAGTAAAGAATAAGGAACATTCATCGGGAAAATATTCTCAAAGAAAGTAACATCCCGTGACTCCAAAAGTGTATCAATTAAAACATCAGGTGCTTCAGATTTTATCACTAAGAACTTATAAGTCGTGCTATGGTGCGCATAACCCAAAAAGATACAATCAACGGTCTTTAGTCCAAGCTTGCGTTTCTTATTAATTGGTACGCTAACCATGGCCAAACAGCCCCACATACGCAAGTAATGGAGTGATGGTTTCCTTCCTTTCCATCCCTCATACGGAGTAACTTCACTATTCTTAGTTGGAACTCTATTTAGAACATGACATGCTATTAAAACAGCCTCCCCCACCATGCTTTAGCCATACCGGATGTTCCTAACATGACATTCACCAAGTCCATTAATGTTCGGTTCTTTCTTTCGGCAACCCCATTAGATTGAGGCGAATATGGTGGTGTCCGTTCATGAATTATTCCATTCTCCACGCAGAAAAGATCGAACTCATTGGAAAAATACTCTCCACCACGATCAGACCTAACACGCTTGATTTTCTTTTCTAATTGGTTCTCTACCTCAGCCTTATAAGTCTTAACACATTCAAACGCCTCTTCTTTAGTTTTTAGAAGAAACACATAGCAATATTTAGTTGCATCATCAATTAAAGTGATGAAGTATCTTTTTCCTCCTTTTGTCAACACACCATTCATTTCACAAATATCAGAATGTATGAGCTCTAGTAATGTCATGCACCTCTCATCTACAGCCTTGTGAGCCTTACGAGGTTGCTTTGCTTGCACACATGCTTGACATTTAGAGCCTTTAACAATAGAAAAGTTCAAAATTAAACTCATACTGGATAAACACGTCATACATCCAAAAATAATGTGACACAAACGTGAATGCCATATATCAGCCAATGAATTGTTTGAATCACACACATGGTTCACAACTTTATTACAGAAATCAGAGAGTGAAAAGCGGAACAAGCCTCCACTCTCGTAGCCTTTGCTAATGAATTGGCCATACCTCGAGACGACTACTTTATTTGACTCAAACACAAGCTTGAACCCATCTCGATACAAGAGAGATCTACTAACGAGGTTTGTTGACGGTCCTTAATGCTCACATTTAATCGTCAACTAATCATGAAAAAGGATCCAAATGCAACCGACACCTAGACTTAGGGTTTCATCTCACAGATTTCCACGAGTTTTGGTGTTTGTCTATTTCTACAGGGGGTTATTAGGAAATACAAAGGAAAGGCCCACACGTCGGGTTTACATAGAGATATTAATGTGTGTGGTAATTTTCCATAATCAGGAAGACTCTAGAAGCAACTCGATCGAAGCGGAGCCGAGACGGGCCCGGGGCCAGGGCACCCGCCCTGGTACAAGCACCAATCACAGAATGGAGTACACCATTACAAAGATCTTGTCGAGCTGATCGAAATGCATATATTATTTGCTATATTTGGAGTTCGGAATCAAGAGATATTAATGAAAGGACTCCACATGAAAGAGCTGCGGGATTCATTGGGCCCAAATCAGATTTTGGTCCATTAAGGCCTATGTGCATTTTAATGAGATATGGTGGAAGGTTTAGTACCACATCGCCTGCTGAACCAAAAAGACACAAAGGAGGAGGCTATATAAGCAAGGCCCCTGGCCCTTGGAGGAGAACACATCATTATAGAGTTGAGAGGTGCCCTCGAAGGATAACCTTTCCTCTATAGAGAACTAGGGCTAGACATTCCAATGTAGTAGATTAGTTCTAGTCGGGAGTTAGGGAGAGCGGAGCTGCGCTTCGGTTCTGGAGAAGTCTTTAGAGTTTTGGTATGCCTTTATATTTATTGTAAGACTTATGCTTTAATATATTTATCTTCTCTATTTACTTTTATGCCTTTATTATTATCGAGTAGTGTAGTTGTTATATTTTGGCATAGGATCTCCGTTCGCATCGAGTGCTCTAGTTATTCATGGTAATTAGAGTAGTAATCATTAGTGTAGACGTGATGTCTATACTAGAGGTTACTTGAGGTTGCACCCAGTCCTGCGGATTGTTGTGGTAGCCCTAGAGTAGTGACAGCCCTAACGGTCGACGTATTCCACCTCGTTCGGATCGGTGTTTGTAGGACCGTAGTCAGAGCTTCCCAGCCCCCTTCGAGTTCTCTTTCTGTGGTTGGTGTTCTGATGTCCCAAAGTGCTAATATGTGATTGCTATATCTATTCATTCTTTGTTATCATAGAACTGAAGTAATAGAGAAGTATATCGGAACTTAGGTCTCTCCTGTTGTCCTCCCGCTATGGCTATCTACGCATTTATCATAGAATTCTGACATTTATATTATTACCTATCATATATCATTTACCTCTACTTTAGTCTAGTTGGTTTATTAAATTAGTAGATGCATGATAGTAAGTTATCAGATTCTTTGACCTTAGCTTCCCAGTGGTAAAATATAAATAACGATACCTGGAATACTCCCGGTAAAATGCTACGATGATGTTCTGTGCGCTTGCGGAATTTTTCTTATTCTTATTGCACTTAACGAATGTCAACAAGCATTTTTAGCGCCGTTGCCGGGGAAGCAATTGGTGTGAAGATTTTGATAATGATCTTGATGTCTGCTAATTTAATGTATCACTAGCTTTAGGTTTATTGTATTTATCTTTTTTGCATTTGTTTTTAGCATATTTATTTTTCATCATCATTTCTCCATAACATATTTATCTTTCTGCATTATTATTGCATTAGAAAATATAATAAAAATATTTTATATAACTCATTGCATCTTAAGTACTAAAACCCCATGTGAATAAATTGTGTGGTGTGTAAAAGCCCACATGGATATTCACCGTGGTGGAATAAAAAAAATAAAAAAATAAAAGTAAATAAACATGCATTCATCCTATTCCATTTCCTTTTGCTTCATAAAAATATTAAAACCCAAAAAATATATATATATTAAGAAAGAGATCTTGTTGAAACTCTGCTTAGAAAAAGAATTAAGAAAAATCTAAAAAGCTTGGACAACTAAGGCTTAAGTGGCCAACTACTAATGTTTAATCGGTGCCATAAGTTTTGTTGTCTATTTGAGTTTAACATGATTTAAATAGAGAATCCCCAATGATCAAGATATCTTCATCAACTTGGAAGCGCTGCATTCATCACTGACATTTTGAAGCTCAAGAATATTGAAGAACATCTGTGTTGTGCGGATTCAAGATTAAAGACTATGTCAACATTCAGCTTGGGGGAAAGCAATCCCGTTATCTTCGCGATTCAGGCTTGAAGTAAAAGAGTGAAGAATAACAACAAGGTATGTCCAACCAATCATCATGCAACATTGAATTAAATTCATCCAAACTTGACTTGTTCAAGCTGGGGGGAATACTTTACATCCTTTGCCATGTTGCTATGTTGGTTGTCCCTACCCTTAAGACATGCTCAATTTGTTAAACACTAATCATTCTACTTCATCCCCACTTGAGTAGATCTCTATAATGTTGTCATGCTACCTTTGTCTATTCAAAAGTAAGTGTTGGTTTAGAAGTACTCGACATACTTCCATTGGCATTTAAATTAAGCATGATGCTTAGGTTAAATAGCCTTCCTTAATCCGATTAGACATGGAGTCTAGTTTGGTTATTGAACTAAAAACTGCTTGTGTAGACACTCGTATATTTTGTTGGACTAACCCCTGCAGGAAAATTTTCAATATCGATTTGAGAGATAAATTCAGAATGGAGATAAAGAGGAAGACACATGAAGTTTAACAATTTGCACAAGAAAGACATAGCTCGTCCATCATAGAGAGATAATCCATGGAACGACATGAAGAGTGCCACGAACAAGATGCACAACCATTGAGAAAGAAAAGCTTCCACAAGGTGATATTGTACCATCACTCTTCAATTAAGGTAACATCTTAAGGTATGTGACTGTTACTGTTATAAGCTTCTCCTTGATTCTGGCATGCACATGGATAAAGAGACAAACATGTATGATTTATAACTCCAAATTAACCAACCCAATTGATTCAACATGTTTAGTCCTTTAATCTTTGTTCCCGGTACTACCTTCTTGATCCCACACTCTTAACCATATGAGCTAAAATGTTGCACATCCGATCTTTGGAAAATGATAGTCATGTAAAGAAAAAAACATTTACTTAGATTATCTTTCCATAAGGTTGAGTGATCTGATCTGACAAATGTTTTAAATGCTACACTCATGATCTTATCATCCATCAACTTTGTCTTGCTCACTATGCTTAAGGTTAGAGAAGAACAAATACACTTTTAGTTCTGTTGGTGTTTTCCACCAACAGGGCCCATGCACTTGATCTCTGCCTTGTCTCTATGAGTAGGATACACTTCGAGCAAAATATGGAGGAGTTTTCCAACTCCCAGACTCTACTAAGTGAAAGATCTGGATCTACGAGCACAAACACACTGAGGAGGATGCTACCAACGCCGCACTTCGAACTGCTGGCCAAACGAAAAACATGGGTGACACCGTATCAACAGGTGCAGATGTCAAGGTCCACACCTAACTCAAATGACGCACCTAAAGAATGAACACGGTGAGAAGTCTTGTTCAGAAGACTTAAAACATTGAACCCTCACCGAAAGGTAAAATCGGTAGTTATCCATATTTATCCTTTCTGCATTCCTTTTTTTTCTTAAATTATTTACTTTTCTTAAATAGCTTGTTAGTTAATCATGCTATATTGAAAAGAAAATAAAAATGTTAAAAATAGTAAACCCCATGTGAGTATGCTCGTGGCATAAAACCCATTCGCTGTGGTGGCGTAAAAATAAAATAAATATATTCTTGTCCTGTAAAAATGAAAATATAAAAATAAACATGATAAAGGCTAAGAGATTTTATGCTAACACTTAACCAGTTCCGCAAAGCTTTGTTGTCTATTTGAGCTCCACAAAATTCAAGGATCAAGGAAGATTAGCAGACGAGGATATCCTAATCGCTATCCGGGTGTTGCCAACATTCAAATACACCTACGCCACCTGTTAGCTACATCACAAGAAATTACATCAAGATACAGCTTGGGGGAGAGCACCCCAATTTATCCAGCTAAGTGTTCTACTCACGTTTATACTTTACTCAAATAATAAAAAGATGCATGTTGGGTATTCTTAACGTCATTACCAAAAGTAGACTTAGTTTTCTAATTCTGATAACGGCGCCAAAAATGCCAAACCTATCCCTCATACCACTTAAGCCAAGTTGTTATCCCCAGCATGACATGAGAGACACGGTATTGAAATATGTAATTGCTCATCTAAATAAATAATAAATGGGATCTACAAGCGCACAGATTAATACCGATGTAGCATTTTAACCGGGAAGTATTCCAGGTATCGTTATTTATATTTTTACCACTGGGAAGGGATTAGTAATCATCAATGTTGATTATAGAATGGAATAGAAGATTGAGTATCTATCATTGCATGTATAATTGAGAACATTTATCTAACTCTTTCATACAGAGATAAGTGTCACATAAAAGATATATAAAGTAATGAATAGTGACAAAGATAATTAATCTGATAAGCATAACTTAGCCACATATAAATATGATAAGCACCTCAATTAGATATTCTAGTAAGTCATTAGCATGGTATTAGAACGAACTACAAGAATATTTTCTAAGTTATTCTTAACTATAGAGTCTAGCATATCATAGTTAATGCAATTATACTTAGCAATCATTGCGAGACAAGACTACGCCCATGCATAGTGATATTAGCAAGGAATATGAGAAACATCATAATCACTCCCCTGTAATAATGTTGCTCTGCCAGCCCAATACACGAGAGGGGGACTATATAAGAATCAATGGAGCTGTCACTACCACGAACTACCCCACGATCTGGCATATAGGGTACAATCGCAGATAAATACGGTATAAGCACCACGCCTACACAATATCTATCATTTACCCATGGATCCGATGGATAAACGCTATACGATCCTAAACATGTATATAGATCAAATCTAACTAAGCCAAGTATATAACTATGATAAACTAAGAACAATATAATTGCGAATATAAACAAGTAGAGCAAAGTCATAATCAATATATTGAAGTAGAACAAAGTCATATTCATAATATTGAAGAACAAAGATGAACAATTGAAGAACAATAGAGAATTACCAAGAATCCTGCTGACAGATCCGGAAACCAATCGAAGATTGACTCCTTCTAGTTCTAATCCTATGTAGCTATGCTAATCTAGATGTCTAATTGATGTGGTGGCTCTAGGCTTAATCAGAGGCTTCTTCTCCCTTGATGAATAATGAATTAGGGTTGAGAGGCTCTCTCCTCCAGGGGCCAGGGGTCTGGTTTTATAGTCCTTTCAAGTGAATGTGGGCCGTCGGATCAAACCGACATTGATTGAACGGTTATCCTTGATCCTTTAGGTCGGTGGAGCGTAATCCCAAAAGAGAGTCCTGATTGGACTCCAGAGGTGGGCGGGCGCCCTGGTCCCTAGGGCGGGCGCCCTGGGCCAGGCCCCGTTCTGCCTCTGCTTCGTTCTCGTGGCTTCTGGAGTCTTCTAGATGTAAGATAATTACACGGCATGTTAATATCTCTATGTAATCCCGACGTGTGGGCCTTTCTTCTGTATTTCTTGATAACCCCCTGTAGAAATAGACAAACACCAAAACTCGTGGAATTCTGTCAGATAAAACCCTAAGTCTAGATGTTGATTTCATTTGGATCCTTTTCTTTGTTTATTTGATAATTAAATTTGATACTTAAGGACCGTCAACAAACTCCCCCAAGCTTACCTCTTGCTCGTCCTTGAGCAAGGATAATCTCAGCGATGGATCAGAAGTTGTTGTAATGCCTTTGAAAATTGACAGTACACATGCTTTTAAATAAGATCTCATCTCTGAGTTAGAGTAAACTGTCAAGACTTAAAACTTATTCATTTTACCTTTCACCATGGGACTTGTAACCGTCACATCTGTCTTGAGTAGTTAAAAGATAGAACAGTCTAGTCAAGTGTCATGTCTCTTATTCTTGATCAGCTATAGCTCTAGAGTTTTTTTTTGTAGATTTTCAAATAAAACTCAGAGATTCCTTGTATGACTCTCTTAGATCTCTCTTTTGTGGTATTTTTGGATCTTACCAAGGCAGTGATGGTATATGCCTTCTCTCAAAGTATGTGGTATTTGTGATATGAAGCATAGTGACATTGACTTCTCTCTCACCCTACTCTAATAAGGCTTTAATATCTAGAGCTCATAGGTGGGAGATAACATATACATACTTACAAGACATTTATTGTATAGTCAAACCATAGATCCAGAGAAACAAGTCAATAAGTCAAATCAAGATGTGCATGTGTGGCGAATGAATGGTGTATGGTGATAACAATGATGAAAGTCTAATTCTACTTTTGCTCTTTGAGGGGATACATACCTTTCTTGCTCTTTTGAAACTTTTGAGGAGAATGAGATGCTCTTCTTTTTCTTTTTCTTTCCTCTCAGGTGGGTATCTTGTACCCCTAATTCTACTGTCGGACACTTGTCCATTTTTACCTCTCGTCTCACTTTTTCTTTTCTTTCGAGGTTCCGGGCACTTGCCCCTTTTTATTTCCTCGTATCCTTTCTCTTTTTTTAGAGCACTCAACTCTTGAAATAATGTAGCAAGTGGTAGTAACCAAGATAACTTGAGCATTTATTTCATAGGGAAAAACAGAAATGTTTTTGGCTATTCTCTCCCGGATTAGGAGTAGAATACTTTTGGGTGGTTCTGGAGATGGTAATGAGTGGATATATGTGGATGCGTACTTCCGGAGTAGAAGCAACATGTGTGAGTGAACGTGCAAGTGAATCTTGATTTAACCACATGACAAGCTCCTAAGGGTCTACACAGCTTGACCACACGCAATGCTCATAAGCAGTAAAAAGTAAATGTGTGGCTCAAAGTCTAGCAAGCATGTATATATGGCTATGGTAGGAATTTAAACTCTCATCATACAGGAAATCATCTTGTGTCATTTTAAAGATTTTCAAAGATAAAATCCTCTAGATTTCTAGCATCTCTAGGAACAGATAAACAGCAGCTCAACCTTCCCATATCATATCCGTTAACAACTTAGACTTTAGATCAAGTTTCCTTCCCACAAGTTCAGATTTAGAGCAAGCTTTAAATTATAACAGTTATGTCTAAACTTGAAAGAGAACTTCAAATTTTAAAAATTAGGCAGAGCAACTATTCATCATATCCATGCTAGATTTTTATTATTAAGATTCAGTTTAGCATAGCCACTTTATTTATTTATTAAACACACTAAGCAAAAGACATATATTTATATAGGCATAAAATCTTTATTTGGTTTTCCATGTTTATGTATATTTATATTTTAATATAGTATAAGTATAAATGTAGATAGATAGAAATACTTAGCGGGATAAATGGAGGTGCTCTCCCCCGAGCTGAATTTTGACGTAATTTCTTCTGATGTAGCTAGCAGGTGGGAGAGGTGTATTTGAAAGTCGACAGCACCCTGACAGCGATTAGAATGTCCCCCGTCTGCTAGTCTTCTTGATTCTTAAATTTTGCGGAGCTCAAATAGACAACAAAGCTTTGTGGAACTGATTAGGTGTTATCATAAATATCTAGCCTTTATCATGTTGAACCTCCTCAATAAATATTACTCTCTATTTTTATATTTTCATTTTATAGAGCAGAAAAAATATTTATTTTATTTTTATGCCACCACAGTGAATGCACTTATGGGTTTTGTGCCACTTGTATACTCACATGGGGCTTACTGTTTTTTAACATTTTTATTTTCTTTTTAGGATAGTATGAACCTGATTAACTAAGTGAACTATTTGAAATAATTTAAAGGAAAAAGAGTAACTACCAAGTTTACCTCTTGGCAAGGCGTTCGGTGTTTTTAAGTCCTCCGAACGGGACCCTCCGTTTTCTCTCAGTCGTTGTGGGATTCATTGGATGGCATAGTGAGTGCTTCCGGCGGCGCCACCTCTTCGTGTATAGTTATCTTTTCTCTCCACACCTGACTCGGTGCTACAGTCTCCACTGGATAATTCTGTTCAAGTTGTATGTCTTCAGACCTTACCACTTCTCCTTCGTAGTCTACCCATCCATCCTTGATGATTTGCCCCTTCTGGTTGTGGTTGCGTCGTCTTCTTCTTGTCTTGACCTGCTTAGAGTCTTCAACTATATAATTAGGGTCAGTAAAATAGCGGCGTACCTTCCCTAAGGGGAAGTGCATGTGGACTTCTCCGGTTCCAATGTAGATGATTGCTTTAACGGTGTTGAGGAACGGTCTCCCAAGGATGATGGGTGGATCGTACTCATCTTCTCACATGTCAATAACCTGAAAGTCTGTATGGACAAAATGATCGTCTATTTTGACAGGGACATCAGTTATTATACCTTCAACTTTTCGGAATGTCTGATCTGCCATCTGGAGCTGAATGTATGTCAGTTTTAGGGGCATGGTTCCGAACAAGAGCCGATAGGTGACTGCGGCCATCATGTTGACGCCCGATCCGGTGTCGCAAAGTGTTTGTAGAAGTTGTACCCATTGATGGAGCAATGAATGCTTGGCATACCTGGATCATCCTTTTTGGTCAGAAACGGTGACTTGAGTCGACGATCTTGACCTCTTTGAACTTCAGTGACCATCTTAGCTGACTCGGTCCACACTTGCTTGTTCCTGTTCCTCCTGTTGGTCCTCTTCCTTGGTTCATGTCTGGATTGCTCTGGGATTTGTGTAGTCTTGTTCCTGAAGGAAAACGTCTCCTTCCTCCCTTTGATGTAGAAACTGATCTTGGCAGCACTAGTGTAGATAACAGCTCCCGAGGTGTTCAGGAATGGCCTCCCTAAGATGACGGGTGCCCTCTCATCATTACCGGTTTCTATCACCACGAAGTCTGCTGGGGTGTATAAGGTACCAACTCAGACGCAGAGGTTCTTCAATATTCCCTTTGGAAAACTTAACGTCTGATCTGAAAACTGCAAACACATGGTTGTTTTTAATAAAGGATAGAATTTTTCATAGAGTACCCTGGGCATAATGTTGACACTAGAGCCAAAGTCAGAGAGTGTTTGTGGGAAGTCCACCATGCCGATGGAAATCGGGATGACAGGGCATCCTGGATCGCCTCTCTTGACCGGCAGAAGGTCAGTACTAACTTCCGTGACGGGGTTACTCCAGTAGTTACCTGTATCAAACATGTCTACAAGATTTGCGGATTCTAATCCTTCCGGTTGTGATGGTATACCGGGGTTAGTAGCAAGAACAGTAGCAGCTATTTGATTTAACTGAGATTCAATCATTTTATTAAAGCTAATTTGATTCTTGATGGCAGTAGAGAAATTATCCATTCTATTACTTATATTTTCTAACATTTTATCATTAGATGCCAATTTCTTAGATAGGTTATCCATTAGCTTTCCTTGATTAGACACTAACTCTCTCAGAGGTGGAAAATTATTAGTATTGTAAGAATTGTTACTTTGATAATTACCTGAGTAGTTAGGCCTCTGTTGATTCCAACCTTGATTTTGTTGAGGACGGTTGAAGTAGTTGTAGTTATTGTTGATGTAGTTCACATCCTCAAGCATCTCAGGGCAGTGATTGCCTGAGTGTCCAACATCTCCACACTCCTCACAAGTCATGTCAGAGTCATAGATGTGCATAACTTCTTTCTTATCTCCAGCTCTATCATCAAGCTTGTTCATGAGTAGGTCTAGCTTTGCAGACAACATGTCTACCTTCTTGAGCTGATGCATACCTCCACCTCTCTTGCGTGTCTGGGTCCTTTCTTCATTCCAGCTTTGGTTGGACGCCATCTTCTCCACAAGAGTTGTGGCTTGTGATATAGTAAGTGATAGGAATGCTCCTCCAGCTGCAGCATCCATGGTTTCTCGGGCACTATTGCCGAGCCCATGATAAAACGTCTGCATCAGTAGCCAACTCTCCATTCCATGATGGGGACATTCTAGGATGTAGTCTTGGAAGCGCTCCCATGCTTCTGGAACAGATTCATCATGTTGTTGCTGAAAACTTGTAATCTTCCCACGGAGAGCATTGGTCTTGCCCATGGGAAAGAACTTAGCCAGAAAGTTCATGGAGCAGAGTGCCCACGTAGTATTCTTCTCCTTTGTAGCGTAGAACCACTGCTTCGCTATCCCTAACAGTGAGAATGGGAAGAGGCGAAGTAGTATAGCATCTCTGGGGACTCCTGATATGGTGAATGTGCTGCAAATCTCCAGAAAGTGTTGGAGATGAGCACTAGCATCTTCATGTGCCTTCCCACAGAACTGGTTGGATTGCACCATGTTGATAAGTCCAGGCTTGAGCTCAAAGTTGCCATCGATCTCTGCAGCAGGTCCAGTGCGGATGCTGTCTGTAGTGGGAGCTGAGAAGTCACAGATCGATTTGTTCGCCATGGCTTCGAATTCTAAAGACAAGTTCCGGTGATCTTCTTGATTGGATGAAGCTTCTTGCTGAAGTGTTGATGATCTCTTCTTGAGCTCGGCTCTTGTTTTTCTGAATAAGGCTTCGGGATTGTCAACAAAATTTCCTGGAAGATGTCTTCTATTCATACATTCCCCTGCATAAGATGAAATAGAAAAATATCAGGGTAAAACTGTATGAGAGAATTGATAAGCTCAATCATATTAGTGATGCGAATGATAACTTAAAATTCTATATTCATTCCTGATTAGTAATCAACCTTCCCCGGCAACGGCGCCAAAAATGCTTGTTGGGTATTCTTAACGTCATTACCAAAAGTAGACTTAGTTTTCTAATTCTGATAACGGCGCCAAAAATGCCAAACCTATCCCTCATACCACTTATGCCAAGTTGTCATCCCCAGCATGACATCAGAGACGCGGTATTGAAATATGCAATTGCTCATCTAAATAAATAATAAATGGGATCTACAAGCGCACAGATTAATACCGATGTAGCATTTTAACCGGGAAGTATTCCAGGTATCGTTATTTATATTTTTACCACTGGGAAGGGATTAGTAATCATCAATGTTGATTATAGAATGGAATATAAGATTGAGTATCTATCATTGCATGTATAATTAAGAACATTTATCTAACTCTTTCATACAGGGATAAGTGTCACATAAAAGATATATAAAGTAATGAATAGTGACAAAGATAATTAATCTGATCAGCATAACTTAGCCACATATAAATATGATAAGCACCTCAATTAGATATTCTAGTAAGTCATTAGCATGGTATTAGAACGAACTACAAGAATATTACCTAAGTTATTCTTAACTATACAGTCTAGTATATCATAGTTAATGCAATTATACTTAGCAATCATTGCGAGACAAGACTACGCCCATGCATAGTGATATTAGCAAGGAATATGAGAAACATCATAATCACTCCCCTGTAATAATGTTGCTCTGCCAGCCCAATACACGAGAGGGGGACTATATAAGAATCAATGGAGCTGTCACTACCACGAACTACCCCGCGATGTGGCATATAGGATACAATCGCAGATAAATACGGTATAAGCACCACGCCTACACAATATCTATCATTTACCCATGGATCCGATGGATAAACGCTATACGATCCTAAACATGTATATAGATCCAATCTAACTAAGCCAAGTATATAACTATGATAAACTAAGAACAATATAATTGCGAATATAAACAAGTAGAGCAAAGTCATAATCAATATATTAAAGTAGAACAAAGTCATATTCATAATATTGAAGAAGAAAGATGAACAATTGAAGAACAATAGAGAATTACCAAGAATCCTCCCGACAGATCCGAAAACCAATCGAAGATTGACTCCTTCTAGTTCTAATCCTATGTAGCTATGCTAATCTAGATGTCTAATTGATGTGGTGGCTCTAGGCTTGATCAGAGGCTTCTTCTCCCTTGATGAATAATGAATTAGGGTTGAGAGGCTCTCTCCTCCAGGGGCCAGGGGGTCTGGTTTTATAGTCCTTTCAAGTGAATATGGGCCGTCGGATCAAACCGACATTGATTGAACTGTTATCCTTGATCCTTTAGGTCGGTGGAGCGTAATCCCGAAAGAGAGTCCTGATTAGACACCAGAGGTGGGCGGGCGCCCTGGTCCCTAGGGCGGGCGCCCTGGGCCAGGCCCCGTTCTGCCTCCACTTCGTTCTCGTGGCTTCTGGAGTCTTCTAGATGTAAGATAATTGCGTGGCACGTTAATATCTCTATGTAATCCCGACGTGTGGGCCTTTCTTCCGTATTTCCTGATAACCCCCTGCAGAAATAGACAAACACCAAAACTCGTGGAATTCTGTCAGATAAAACCCTAAGTCTAGATGTTGATTTCATTTGGATCCTTTTCTTTGTTTATTTGATAATTAAATTTGATACTTAAGGATCGTCAGCAATGCATAATCATAAAAACCCAAATAAAGATTTTATGCTTATATATATATATCTATATCTTTGCTTAGTTTGCTAAATAAATAAATAAAGTTTGCTATGAACCCTCATGATAAGCTCTCACATGGAAATGATGAATAGTTGCTCTGCCATGACTAGTTCTCAAAATTAAAATCTCTCTCAAGTTTAGGCATGACTGTTATTAATTAATTTTGCTCTAAACCTGGACTTGTGGGAAGAGTACTTGATCTAAAGTCTAAGTCGTTAACAGATATGATATGGGAAGGTTGAGCTCCTGTTTATCTATTCCTAGAGATGCTAGAATTCTGGAGAATTTTATCTTTGAAAATCTTTAAAATGTTGCATGATGAGTTCCTGTATGATGAGAGTTTAAAATCCTACCACAGCCATATATACAAGCTTATTAGACTATGAACCATACATTTACTTTTTACTGCTTATGAGCATTGAGTGTGGTCAAGCTATGTAGACCCTTAGGAGCTTGTCATGCGGTTAAAATCAAGATTCACTTGCACGTTCACTCATACATGCTGCTTCTACTCCAGAAGTACGCATCCACATACATCCACTCATTTCCATATCCAGATTCACCCAAAATTATTCTACTCCTATCTAGGAGAGAATAGCCAAAAACATTATCCTATCCTTGTTATTCCCCGTGAAATAAATGCTCGAGATATTTTGGTTACTACCACTTGCTACATTATTCCAGGAGGGTGAGTGCTCTGAAAAAAAGTGAATACGAGGAAATAAAAAGGGGCAAGTGCCCGAAACCTTGAAAAAAAGAGAAAAAGTGAGACGAGAGGTAAAAATGGATAAGTGTCGGACAGTAGAATTAGGGGTACAAGATACCCACCTAAGAGAAAAGAAAAATAAAATATAGAGCGTCTCATTCCCCTCAAAAGCCTCAAGTGCAAGAAAGGTATGTACCCCCTCAAAAGAGCAAAAGTAGAATTAGACTTTCACCATTATTTTCACCATTATCACCATTCATTCGCCACACATGCACATCTTGATTTGACTTATTGACTTGTTCTTCTGGATCTATGGTTTGACTATGCAATAAGTGTCTTGTAAGTATGTATTAGCTGTCTCCTACCTATGAGCTCCAGATATCAAAACCTTATAGTAGGGTGAGAGAGAAGGCAATACCACTATGCCTCATACCAAAAATACCACATACTTTGAGAGAAGGCATACACCATTACTGCCTTGGTAAGGATCCAGAAATACCACAAAAGAGAGACTAGAGAGTGTCATACAAGGAATCTCTGAGTTTTATTTGAAAATCTGCAAATACTCCAGAGCTATAGTTAATCGAAGAACAAGAGACATGGCGCTTGACTAGACTGTTCTATGTTTTAACTGCTCAAGACATAAGTGACGGTTGCAAGCCCCATGGTGGGAGGTAAAATGAGTAAGTTTAAATCTTAACAGTTTACCCTAACCTAGAGATGAGATCTTGTTTGAACGCATGTGTACCTTTAAGGCATGAAACCACTGCAGAAACTCTTGAGTCCATCTTTGCTCAGGGACGAGCAAAGGTTAAGCTTGGAGGAGCTTGTTGACGGTCCTTAATGCTCACATTTAACCGTCAACTAATCATGAAAAAGGATCCAAATGCAACCGACACCTAGACTTAGGATTTCATCTGACAGATTTCCACGAGTTTTGGTGTTTGTCTATTTCTACAGGGGGTTATTAGGAAATACAAAGGAAAGACCGACATGTTGGGTTTACATAGAGATATTAATGTGTGCGGTAATTTTCCATAATCAGGAAGACTCTAGAAGCAACTCGACCGAAGCGGAGCCGAGACGGGCCCGGGGCCAGAGCGCCCGCCCTGATACAAGCACCAATCATAGAATGGAGTACACCATTACAAAGATCTCGTCGAGCTGATCGAAATGCATATATTATTTGCTATATTTGGAGTTCAGAATCAAGAGATATTAATAAAAGAAGGACTCCACATAAAAGAGCTGCGGGATTAATTGGGCCCAAATCAGATTTTGGTCCATTAAGGCCTATGTGCATTTTAATGAGATATGGTGGAAAGTTTAGTACCACATCGCCTGCTGAACCAAAAAGACACAAAGGAGGAGGCTATATAAGCAAGGCCCCTGGCCCCTGGAGGAGAACACATCATTATAGAGTTGAGAGGTGCCCTCGAAGGATAACCTTTCCTCTATAGAGAATTAGGGCTAGACATTCCAATGTAGTAGATTAGTTCTAGTCAGGAGTTAGGGAGAGCGGAGCTGCGCTTCGATTCTGGAGAAGTCTTCAGAGTTTTGGTATGCCTTTATATTTATTGTAAGACTTATACTTTAATATATTTATCTTCTCTATTTACTTTTATGCCTTTATTATTATCGAGTAGTGTAGTTGTTATATTTTGGCATAGGATCTCCGTTCGCATCGAGTGCTCTAGTTATTCATGGTAATTAGAGTAGTAATCATTAGTGTAGACGTGGTGTCTATACTAGAGGTTACCTGAGGTTGCACCTAGTCCTGAGGATTGTTGTGGTAGCCCTAGGGTAGTGACAGCCCTAACGGTCGACGTATTCCACCTCGTTCGGATCGGTGCTTGTAGGACCGTAGTCAGAGCTTCCCAGCCCCCTTCGAGGTCTCTTTCTGTGGTTGGTGTTCTGATGTCCCAAAGTGCTAATATGTGATTGCTATATCTATTCATTCTTTGTTATCATAGAACTGAAGTAATAGAGAAGTATACAGGAACTTAGGTCTCTCCCATTGTCCTCCCGATATGGCTATCTACGCATTTATCATAGAATTCTCACCTTTATATTATTACCTATCATATATCATTTACCTCTACTTTAGTCTAGTTGGTTTATTAAATTAGTAGATGCATGATAGTAAGTTATCAGATTCTTTGACCTTAGCTTCCCAGTGGTAAAATATAAATAGCGATACGTGGAATACACCCGGTAAAATGCTACGATGATGTTCTGTTCGCTTGCAGAATTTTTCTTATTCTTATTGCACTTAACGAATGTCAACAAGGTTCTTCTTTATTGAGGGCGCATGCTGCACATTCTTGAGCCGCACGATCTTTCCCGAAGTGAACTTCAGATTGACCGAACCAACACCAAGAACAGAAACATGCGAGCCGTTCCCCATCATGACGGTTGAACCTCGTGTGATCTAGTAAGATGAAAACATAGAGATATCAGTACAAACATGAATATTGACTCTTGTATCAATCCACCAATCATTAGATTGAAATACAGAAAATACACTAGGTAAATAATTATCGTATCTAGATCCGCTAGGATCACCAATAGTCACGTTGGCTGATTTCTACCCCTGCTGATTCTTATTGCCTTTGTGGTTCTTGCACTTCTTGGCGAAGTGTCCATTCTCGTAAACGAAGCATACAAGTTCATCCATGTTCATCTTCTTCTTCTTGAACTGAGTAGTCTGAATAGCCTTCTGCTTGTTCTTGCCAGCATGCTGCATCACATTGGCACTGGACTATTCTGGGGCTTTTGGTGGAGCATCCTTTGCCTGAGCTTTCTCTTCAACATCAAGACCAGCCAACAGATCCTCAATTGAGATCTTCTATCTTTTATGTTTCAGAGCTGTGTCAAAGTTTCTCCATGACAGAGGCAACTTGACAATCATATCACCAGCCACAAACTTGTCGGGCAAGACCTGTCCGAGTTGTTCAAGTTCTCTCACAATAAGTTGGAACTCATGCGCCTGTTCCATGACTGAACGGTTTTTAACCATTTTAAAGTCGTGGTACTTCTCCATCACATACAACTCCTGTCCAGCGTCTGCAGCACCGAACTTATGTTCAAGTGCCTCCCACAGTTGAGCAGCACTTTTGATGTTCATGTAAACATCACACAACTGGTCAGAGAGAACATTAAGAACACATCCGACGAAATTTGTCGTAGCCACAGTAAATTCCTGCACCTCTTTCTCAAATCCGAGAGGTAGTGCAGGAGGATTACCCATGACCCAAAACACGCCCATAGCCATGAGCCACAACTGGGCCCTCGTCTGCCATCTTTTGAAATTCACACCAGTGAACTTCTCTGGTTTCATCGCATCAGTATATCCCTTAGTCATCGCTAAATGCCTATCAGGTTTTTTGATTGTTGGAAATAAAAGCAATTTAACGATGCATAGATTAATTCCGACAACAAGAAAAAGATTAATGACATGTATCACAAATATATAAATCAAAACTAGCACTACAATTTGAATCAAATTCACAGGATCTAGTGCTAGCAACAGAAATGATATAAAACCGAACAATAGAGAGAGGATAGACATCCTTACAGTGGGGTTATCGGCACGAAGGAGAAAGAGAAAGACGACGAAGACCGTCGATGAAGATCGGTGAACACCAGGCGTAGTAGGAAGGAGACGTCCAGCGAGCAGTCGCGACGACGCTTCCCAAAAACCTTATACGCTCCCTACCCCGTGTAGGGACGCGAGGAGACATAGGCTTCGGAGCCTCCTCTCCTGACACCGATGGCACGTCGGCGACGGGATGGGGAAGACGGCGGCAGCGCAGTAATATAGCGAGGAAGAGATGAATCTCTCGATATAAAGGACGACGTCTCGCCCCATATTTATACACACGTCGCACGCAGCAAATAGGCAAACAATCAATCACAGTATTATGGAAACGTTACCTACCGTTTACGCACTTGCTATAATACGAGAATTATTGCTTACCAAATAGGCCAGCAAAATCTCCTTCATGCATGGAAAAGTTCCAAGTAGCAAAAGGAAGCCGCGCACCCACAAAGGACGACGTCTCGCCCTATATTTATACACACGTCGCACGCAGCAAATAGGCAAGCAATGAATCACAGTATTATGGAAACATTACCTACCATTTATGCACTTGCCATAATACGAGAATTATTGCTTACCAAATAGGCCAGCGCAATCTCCTCCATGCATGCAAAAGTTCCAAGTAGCAAAAGGAAGCTGCGTACCAGCAAGGGTCGAAGCGGGAAATCATCAAACCATTCACGCGCATGTCGTGCATGCGCGCCCATTGGCCCCGCCCCGCCCCGCCCCAGCCCGGCCCGGCCCGGCCCGGCGAGGTGAGTGAGCGCGCGCACATGTGGTTCTTCCTTTTCCTCTCTCCAATTGCTTCAAAAAGATGGAGATAGCTAAACTTTTTAAGTTGGCCTCATCCACTTGAAGTAACAAGGTAGGACTAAAGTCCCCCACCATTCCATATATACATGCATGTATGAGTGGGTCTTTGAGATTTATTTGAAATTGTTTGGCCCATAGCCCAAAACATCTAACAAGAAAATCCTCCAGCGCTTCGAGGAATTCAGAGTCTCCAAATGCCACTTAAGTGCTATGAGGTAGCTCGTGAATTATGTCAATTTAATTAGTAGGAGAGAGTTTTTTTTATGATGTTGTTGTTGTCAGAAATGACATTATGCTGGAGGCCGCGGCTTTGCTGAGTGTTTTTACACTCGGCAAAGATCCTTTTGTAGTCAGGCTTTGCCGAATGCAGTATTTGCAAAGGCTTTGCCGAGTGTAGCACTTGGCAAAGTCCGCTCGGCAAAAATTTTCACGACAAAGCCACTTTGCTGAGTGTTTTTTAATAGGGCACTCGGCAAAATATATAAAAATTTTGCTGAGTGCTTAGGGCGGCACTCGGCAAAATATTTTCAGCTGTTACGGCACTAACCGTTAATGGTTATTTTGTTGAGTGCCGTCCCAAGACTTAGCAAAAATTTATTATTTTTTTAAACTTTGCCGAGTGCCGCCAACCTGGGCACTTCTCAATTTTTTTTACCGAGTGCCCTTGCATCAAGCACTCGACAAAGTTGTTTTTTATGTTTTTAAAAAATTGCTTATTGCTTTGCTGAGTGTCGCTACCCAGGCACTCGGCAAAGTTTTTTTATTTTTTTTAAATTCTTTGTTGAGTGCTCCTCTCCATGCACTCGGCAAAGAATTTCTAATTTTTTTTAACAAAATACTTTGCGTGCCTTGCTTCTAGCACTCAGCAAAGACCTTGAGAATTGCAATTTTTTTATTTTTTACATTTCATTGTAACAGACTATATATATATATATATATATATATATATATATATATATATATATATATATGCTATTCTACCAAAGTGTTATACTGAACAAATTTTAGTATTGTTCAGTACCCGTGTTTCAGTATTATTCAGTATTTCGCGGTCCTGGATGTACGACTGGACGATACTGAATGTGTTCAGTATTGCTCAGTATTTTTGTGCTCAGTTTTGACTTGCGGTGTAGAATAATATTCTACACCTAGGGTGTAGAATAGCGCTATATATATATATATATATCATATCACCCTAGATGGTCTAGTATGATCATATACTTTGCCTATATACATTTCGTCCGGTCATATACACCTTAAATCTAGATATATAGATATGAGAGTAACTACACGCGTGTGTAGAAAAAACACGTCTATATATATACATTAATCATCAGAACTATATCACCAGCATGCATTATTTATCACAAGCACACGCATATTTTATAAATCCATCACAAATCCACCAAAGTTCAACATCCCTACTACGGTGACGAAGACTGCAGTTGTGGCCACCCGGACTGCGGTGGAGGACCAACTACGGCAAAGGGTTGACGCAATCTGCTGCCGGTGACACTGTAGTGGGATTGTTTGAACCTGCCGATGGAGGCTACACAAAAGAGAAGAGATTACATGTGTTAGACTCAAAATTGAAAATTTCGGCAGCACCTCCCCTGCACGGAGAGGTTCCAACCTGCAAGAAACAATGGCACGAAAGACGACAATCCTAATGGCCTGAATGCATTAAACTTTCATATTCACAAGAGTGAAATGTCAAACCGGAGCTAGAGCTGGCAACTACACTTGGACACCTGATTCTTGCCTGATGCTTTGCATGATCTGAAACATGTCCACCGCCTGCTTCTTCGTGGCCTCTAGCTCTGCGGTCAGCTGTGCTTTGCGTCTCCTTTGTTTCTGCTAGCTCGGCCTGCAGTGTTTGAATCATATGTTTTAGAATTGCAAATCTGATCAATGTGTGTAAAGTTCAATGTACGACGAGTGAAATCGGAATTACCTGAAGTTCTTCGACCCCCGATAGTGTTGGAGTAGGCTCTTGTCCGACATAAAAAACCAAAAGGTTAGTGTTTGTTCAAAATTTCGGTAGCACCTCTCCTGTAGGGGAGGTTTCCAAAACTTGCAAAAGAAGGGCACGATGGTTGGCATTCACAACGACACAAAAGGCCGACAACTACAATGGCACGAAGGCCAAGTATCACAACGTCACAAAGGCTGATATTCATAATAGGAGGGTGCATATACCTTCGCGAGACGTGCACGCAGAGAAGAATACGCCGAGAACAGGATGAGACGTGCCCACGGAGCCACCTTCTCCCCTTCTCCACCTCGGCCTCCTACTCCTAACCTCCCTTGCCTCATTGACCTCCTCCTTCTCCTCCCCTTCCTCCTTCTTCTCCTTCTCCTTCCTCCTTCTCTCCCCCTTCCTCCTTCTTACTCCTTCCTTCTTCTTCCTCCTCCTCCACTTAGCTCCTAGCTAGCTGCAGGGGGAGCCCATCAGCCTCACCATAGGGCGGCTGTAAGGTCCAAATGGCTAGGGGGGGTGAATAGCCTATTTAAATTTTCTACGAACTTCAACTAGACAAGTTGATTAGTAAAACAAAAGGCGAAGCTATTCTAGCACTAGCACAACTAAGCTATGCAAGCCACCTATACAAACTAGTACAAGGCTAAACAACAACAAGAGAAGGCTAGTTACACTCCTAAACAAGAAGACTAAACTAAACAAGCTAAACAACTAGCAAGGTAAACAAGTAAGTAAAGGAGTGGAGAGTGATTGTTATACCAACGTTGTAGAGTAGAGATATAACCAACCAATCACTCACAATCACAAGAGAATCCTCGGCAAGAGATGACACAAGATTTTTTAGCGAGGTTCACTTGCTTCCCGGCAAGCTACTCCTCGTTGTGGCGATACACCCACTTGATGGATCACGAGCTAATTGGCAATTCAAAGCCAAACCCTCAGCGGGTGCCACACATCCACTCACAAGATGGGGATCCTCCAGGCCACGAGCAATCCACTAGAGTAGCCAATTGCGATCTCCCGCGGGGAAGGCTCAAGAACCCCTCACAAATCACTTGGTGAGGCTCGAAACAATCTCCAATCACGAGCTCAACACCACCGCTGCTCCAAGCCGTCTAGGGCATCGAGAAACACCCAAGAGTAACAAGAAATCCGCAGCAAACTCAAGAATCAAGTGCCACTAAATGCAACTCTCAAAGCAATGCACTTGAATCTCACTCAATCTGACTAGGATTGGCAATCAAGCAAGGAGATGAGTGGAGGGAGTGTTCTCTAGCTCAATATATGCCTCAAGTAATCAAAAGTGCAAGAGAGAGCCTCCCAAAGCCGGCCACCTTCTATTTATAAGCCCCTCAAAGAAACTAGCCGTTGGCTGTTTTCACTGGGCTGAAAACGGGGGCACCGGACGCTACTAAGTGATCACCGGACGCTCGACCCCCAACGTTCGGTGCTCAGGGAAAGGCCACGTGTCCTCTTTGAAACCCGCATGTCAGATCCTAACGGCTACCTGCAACACACCGGACGCTCTGCAAGTCCACACCGGACGTGTCCGGTGCACACCGGACTCATGCGCAGAGAGTTTGTCAAACTCGTGACCTCACCGGACGCTGGGCCCGGACGGTCCGGTGCTCACCGAACTCGTGCGTAGAGAGGGTTGCAATAACCCCTCACACCGGACGCTGAGCACCAGACTCTCTCCGGTGCGTCCGGTGCACTCTGCTACACCTGACAGCACACCGGACGCTAGAGGCCAGCGTCCGGTGCCTCCGCGCTGAGCGTCCGGTGAGTGTTTCCAACTGAGAAACACTCCCGCGACTTCTCCAAATTTCCCACCGGCGCAATAGAAAATATACACTTATTTTTCTCAAAAGCGCCAAATCTAGGAACTCCACCTCCTTTGCAAATGTGCTAACACCAACAAGTGTCCACCACCAAAGTGCATGTGTGTTAGCTTTTCACAAACATTTTCCTAAAGGAGTTAAGTTAGCACTTTACTAGATCCTAATGCATATGCTCAAGATATGGACCTAGTAGCACTTGATTCGAGAGATGACCGTGATTTCCCCTCTTGATAGTCGGCTATTTATCCTAAACCCGGTCAATCACTTCTCTACTCATCTTAGACCGGCAAAAGTGAAACCCTATGTTTATACCTTTGCCTTGTTCACTTTCTTCCTTGTCCATCATCATGATCTCCACATCATGCTTCATCTCTTTGTAATCATGTGGCCACCTTTCCATGCCACCATGTACCTTCATCGCATGTGTTGCTATGCCTAACTCAAATCACTTAAACACAAGGCATTAGCAACTTGGTGTCATTAATTACCAAAACCAAACTTGACTAGTAGGGCTGGAGGGTAGGGGGCCTCGCTAGCCCACGCGGTGGGGAGGCAGGCGGCCCAGCTCACCGGCAGGGTTGGTGGGTTAGGGAGGCACTGCTGTGGAGCTCGAGGTGCCACGGCGATGGGGTGGGGGCGCGACTTCGGTGGTGTGGCCACCGAATCCGTGGGTGGGGGCACCGCCAACATAGATGGTCATGCAGACCGTGGCCTGGTGGCTCGGTGATTTGGCACGGCCCGAGAACGACATGACACAGTGGCCATCGAGCCCAGGCCAGCCCGTCCTGAGGAACCAGGCCATGCCTAGGCCACCACCCAGGCACACGGCACGGGCATGTCCTGTTCCAACAGTCGGCCCGGTAGCGGCCTGATGAAAATAAATTGTTGGTATAGTTATGACTTGGATATATGTGATGTTAATTGTTATATTGGTGAAAATGATGAAATATTTCAGCATTTGGTGAAAATATTGATGAAAATGAGCTATTGTCGGTCTGATGGGCCGTGAGCCGTCACGACACGAAAACCAACACGTGGGCCTTGCATTAGGCCGACGACCAGGTATGAAGCCTGTAGAGGCACGGCCCGCTAGGCACGACGGCCTGTAGCGGTCTGACGATCTGCAGCATGGCACGACACGACACTGGGCCGGCCTGGCATTGCCTGTTGGACATATATAGCCGCCGGACCTGGGCGGCGAAGGCCAAGGGTGGCGCGATGGCGGGGTGAGGGGGCGCGACTATGGTGGGGCGGGGGCGCAGGACCACGGTGGGGCAGGGGCACCGAGCCGCCGGATCCATGGGCTGGGACGCCACCGGTGGTCGGGCAACGAGGGGTGGCCCGGCGACGATGAGGTTGGGGGTGGCGCGGCGGCGACGGGGAGACGCTCGTGTGCGGGGGATTAATGGGATAGGGTTCGGCCCTGGGTGGGCCGACGAGTTTGTTTTTAAACATTTTTTTAAAACTTTGCCGAGTGCCCCCCTATGGAACTCGACAAAATATTTTTTTATTTTGGGCCCAATTTTTTGTGGAGCCTTATAATAGTATTTAAAACTCTATTTTAAAATCTAGAGCAATTTTTACTTTTTGATATATTTATTAATTTATTTCTTTTTATTGATTTCTTCGGAATATTTTAAATTTGAACTGCAGGTACATGGAATAATGGAATTTGGTCTTTTGAAAATTAATATTCATGATATTTAGCATATGTTGAGGCAATATCCAGGAACTCACATGAAATCTTGAGCATCTCGTTGACGTAACGTGTCAAGGTACTTGTAGAAAAAGTGTTTTTAAATTATATAAAAATCAAACGAAGTTCAAAAATCAGAAAACTTATCGAGGCGTTGTGTTTGCCGAGTGCCGGCCGTTAGGCACTTGCAAAATCTAAGGTGGTGAAAGGTTCTTGTTTGGTTTTGGTAATTGAGTGACAACTTAGGTGGACTAATAGTGTTTATGTGAGATACACAGGAGATTAGTCCACAGGTGATGATGTGATGATGGAGGAGCTCATTGCATATGAGACATGACATGGAGTCATGTGACCAAGGTGGAGAAGATCAAGATGAGGCTTGGCTCGATGGACCGGTTGCAAGAGTGAAGGGCAAGTCAGAGGCTTTGAAGCGAGGGACCGCGAGTGACGGTGAAGCTTGAGCAAGACCTGGCGCCGATGGACTGAGGCAACGGTGAAGAGCAAGTGAGGTCAAGATCGATGAACCAATACGGTCACGTGATGTTATGAAGTGGATCATATCATTTGGTGATTGGTTGGTGCATGTGTTGCACCAACATTGGAGGAGATGGAATGGAAAGCGCAAGGCAAAGGTATAACCTAGGACTTTTCCATTTCACCGGTCATAGGTGTGTAGAGAAGTTTATGACCGGATTTAGGATAGATGGCTGTACTATCAAGAGGGGCAAACTTGTTTGCATATCGGTCATCTAGTGCCACTTGAGCGATCTAACTTTGCTTACGTGTTAGGATCGAGTGGCGTGGCAAGTTGAGAGGCTAACTCCTTTGGGAAGATGTTTGTGAAAAGCTAACACACATGCACTTTGGTGATGGACACTTGTTGGTGTTAGCACTTTTACAAAGGAGGTGGAGTTCCTAGGGTTGAGAGGGTGTGGGTTCCTCTCTCCCTCCCGCCGAGCTTGCGAGGCGAGATTTGGCGCTTTTGAGAAAATTAAGTGCATATTTTCTATTGCACCGGTGGGAATTTTGGAAAAGTTGTGGGAGCACCGGACGCTGGTCCAGAGCGTGTGGTGTGGTGTCTGTGACTCAGGTGTGCAGAGCGCACCGGACGCTGGCACCGGACGCTGGGCTGTTATTGTTCGAGCGTCCGGTGGTGTGTGACGTCAGCGAGTGCACGCGAGGAGTTTCTGACCGGTGAGCACGGGACGCTCAGGGTGCGTCCGGTGGCTTGCGTCCGGTGACCGTGCGAGTTTGCGGAGCTCTCTGCGCACGGATCCGATGTGCACCGGACGCGTTCGGTGTGGACTAGTTGAGCGTCCGGTGGTGCTTTGTCAGGCGCGAGCGCGTGGTAGCCGTTGACGGCAACGGTCGAATTCAAACGGCTAGTGACACGTGGCTGACGCCTGAGCACCGGATGCTGGGGGTTGAGCGTCTGGTGGCTTCCTGTGAGCGTCCGGTGCCCACGTGTTTTGCCCAGTGAAGGGGCAACGGCTAGTTTAGCCCTTGGGGCTATAAATAGAAGTGGTGACCAGCCTTGGCTGGTACTGAGCACCCTTGGGACTTAGTGTCCATGCTTGGGGAGTGCTAGTAAAGCCTCTAACTCACTTATGCTTGCAAGAGTGCGAATCAACATCGAGTGAGTGATTCTAGTGCGTTGCATTGAGAGATTGCACCGAGTGGCACTAGGTGTTCGTGTTGCAAGCCGGTGGTGCTTGTTACTCTTGGAGGTTGCCACCTCCTAGACGGCTTGGTGGCTTGTGACTCCGTCGAAGCACGCAAGGAGATTGTGCGGTGCTCCGAAGAAGAGATTGTGAGGGGTACGGTGCTCACCCTGCGGGGATCGCGAAGAGCAACTCTATTGGATCGTGCGTGTCATTGAGCGACCTCACTTGTGGGTAGGTTCTTGCGGTGTCCTAGTGGGGACGAGGTTCGTGTAACACCTCTTAGCCGCCGAACCACGAAGTGTTGGTCGACACAACGGGGACGTAGCTTGGTGGCAACCAAGTGAACCTCGGGAGAAAATCATTGTGTCAACATTGTTCTTCCCGTTGGTTTGCAAGTCCCTAACACAAGCTTGTTCTTACGTTCATACTTGTGCTTGTGTAGTTGCTCTTGTAATTAGTTAGCTTGTGTAGCTTGCTAGTTACCTTCTTGCTTGTTTAGATAGAAGTAGTTCCCTTGCATGACTAATTTGGTTTGTGTAACCTTGTTAGTCATTTTGCTTAGTTTGTGTAGCTAAGTAAGTTGCGCTCTCTAATTTGGCATTAGTTGCCTTGTTATTGAGCTTGCTAGTGAGCTTAGGCTTTGTGCGCTTTGCCTCACTAGTTTGTGTAGGAGCTCCCCCGGTTTGCAAAGTACTAGTGGCATAGGTTTGTGTGACCTTGCTTTTAGTATTGGTTAGGTGAGCTCTTGCTAAGGTAGCACCTTGCTTGCTTGTTTAGGATCTTTTCAAGGTGCTAGAGAACTTAGATAGAGAGGTGTAGTTTTGGCTAGACCGATAGTTATAATTCCGCATTTGTTTCGGTTAGCCGACGCGATAAGTTTTAGAAAGGACTATTCACCCCCCTCTAGTCCGCCATCTCGACCCTTCAGGTGGCCAAATGCATGACTCTGCAAAGTCCAGGTTCGCCGAGTGTCTGACACTCGGCAAAGCCACCTTTATCGAGTGCAGCACTCGCCAAAATATAGCTTTGCTGAGTGGCCTAAAATATTACACTCAGCAAAGCCTCAGCCACTAGCAAAGTACAATTTTTTAATAGTGGTGGGTTGCGGTGCCCGCAACCTTAGCTCTTGTAACCACCACGTTCATTTAATGTAATTAAGCTCCCCTTTTTTAAATTACTCTATATACTTCCTCTAGCCAAAAATAAGTAAGTTTTGAAGATTTAAAATATGTCCCAAAATAAATAACATATAACAACACATAAACATAGAACACTGTCTTCTAAGGCCACTTTCAATAGAGTTTTATTAGAGTTTTATGGGTATTGATTATGCTGATATGGCAGCGTATTAGTAAAAAGAGAGATGGCAAGAGTTTCATAAGAGTAGAGTGAGTTTCATGGGGGATAAAACTCTCGCTGTTTCTAAAATCTGGATGCGTTGGTAAATGTGACTTGAAATCTCGACCGAGACTAGTCTAATGTGAAAGCTAATCATAGATACAAGCAAATAATTTTGGAAAAGGAAAGAAGATGTGGTATATATGCTTCATTTCCTTAATCTATCTAAAATCTATCCCAAACAAACTTTCCATTTTCCATAATAAATCCCATTTTATTTTCTTTCTCCTGCTGAACCCAAAAGATTCTACAACTCACGTAATTTTTTATCAAATCAAAATATTAAATTGCATAGCTTGGAATGGCTAGTGCCACTACCTTCAGGGACGAAGCCAGAAAAAAATTTAGGGAGGGCTGAACAAAAATTCTACATCGACCTAGCTCTACTATTATCCCTCGTAATAAAAAATATATTAGTTTAAAGTAGTCTTAGATTAAAAATATAGACCAATAATAAAATTCACAAAATATATCTAAAAAATAAAGTTCTCAGCCAACCCTACTTTATAAATTTATGTCTAAAATTAAAAGAAAAACACTAGAAATTTCACTAGGCCAGCAGCGGTAGGGGGGGCTGGAGCCCCCCTAGCCCTACCGCTGGCTTCGTGCCTGACTACCTTAGTTATTAAAACTTTCCTTCAAGCCTTTGAGAGCAATTTTATTTCATTCCAACCTAGCTATTTGTTTCCATACCTCATTCAAGTATGCAGAAGTTTTTTTTTTGACAATACAAGAGATTGTTAAGGAACTAATGCATTCGGTGGGTTTAGGAACATGCCAATTAGGCTAAATAATTGTACTAATTAATGTATTCTTAGGATCGAAGTCAGGCCTGGTAGCATGTCCGCGTCCTGATTACTTGGATGACTTAATTGTTTTACTTCTACCACTACCCAAGCGTATAACTTTTAGTTTGGTGCATCCTCCAATCACATGACGAGTGACATTTTTCTAGATAATGTATGACGAGTGACATTCGCAATTACTCTCTCCATCCCAAATCGTAAGTCATTCCAAGAATCTTGGAGAGTCAAACTTTTCAAAGTTTGACCAAATTTATATGATAAAATAATATTTATTATGATACCAACTAAATATCATTAGATTCTTTCTTAATTATGTTTTCATAGTATACTCACTTTACGTTACAAATCTTAGTATTTCACTCTATAATTTTGGTCAAACGTGAAAATGCTTTGACTCTCCAAGATTCTTGGAATGACTTACAATTTGGCAGGAGGGAGTATATAATAAAAACGAGCTAGTTGCATGCACTGTTAACTGTGACAGGTCCATATTGGTGAGTGAGCTGTCTAGGCCTTGGCGATTTTCTTTTTGTTTCCATCTTGAGAGGGCAAGGATATATACATCTTGTTGATGCAAGCTAAAACTTGGGTTTTGGTCTCTGCTAGGTTAGTAATAATCCACCGTACCCACAGCCGACGGCACAATACAATGGTAGTACTCAGCAGCGAGGACGACAGCAGGGAGTTGCTCCAAGCCCATGTCGAGCTGTGGAACCAGACCTACAGCTTTATGAAGTCGGTGGCTCTCGCGGTTGCCTTAGACCTCCGCATCGCCGATGCTATCCACCGCTGCGGTGGCACCGCCACCCTGTCCCAAATACTCGGAGAGATTGGTGTCAGCCCATGTAAGCATGCCAGCCTCCGGCGTCTAATGCGTGTCCTCACCGTATCAGGAACTTTCGACATCCAGCCCTCTTCAGCGCCAGCAGGAACCACGTCGTCAGAGTCGGATGGGCATGAACCTGTCTATAAGCTGACAACAGCGTCCTGCCTCCTCGTCAGCAGCAACAGCGGCGGCGAGAGCTTGGCGACAGCAAGCATGTCTCCTATGCTAAACCATGTGCTTAGCCCCTTCCGTGACTCGACGCTGAGCATGGGGCTCACCGCATGGTTCCGGCATGATGAAGACGAACAGTGCCCGTTCACCCTGATGCACGGCGCGACCTTGTGGGAGGTGTCCGAGCATGACGATGCTGTAAACGCGTCGGTCAACAACGCCCTGGCTGCGGACAGCCACTTTCTGATGCAGGTTGTCTTGAAGGAGTTCAGCGAGATCTTTCACGGGATAGACTCGCTGATCGATGTCGCTGGAGGGCTTGGGGGAGCCGCCATGGCCATCGCGGCGGCGTTTCCGTCTTTGAAGTGTACCGTGCTGGATCTCCCTCATGTTGTTGCCACGGCTCCTTCCATTTTTATTGGCAACGTACAGTTTGTTGCCGGTGACATGTTTGAGAGTATTCCACCTGCAAAGGCTTGTTTGAATAAGTCCTTGAGCATCTAATTATAGAATGTAGAGGCGCCTAACGCCATTAGAGGCAGGCCACAGATTGCGGCATGGCCCAGGTGGTTGGGATGGCAACCACTGATCACGAGTATGCCGGGATTAGCAGGTCATTTTATTTCCTTGTAACACATCATGTATTTCCTTTATATAGTGAATACGATCAATGGAAACTGCTGTCGCTTTACAGCAACCAACTCTCTGTGTTTGTGTGTGTGTTCATCCTCATCGGATTTGTGTCAATTGGTACCAGAGCCTGATTTCTCCACCGCCGCCATGACTTCCCAGTCGCCATCTAACAAGAAGCCGTTGGATGATGGCAGCGGCATGAACGAGATCAAGCCCTCGCGATCGCCGCCGCGACGTCGTGGCCGTTCACACAGCCGCCGCCGCTCCAGCTCACGCGTCGTCGAACGCGTCATCGAGCGCTCGTCCGCGAACGTCGCCTGGCCGATGCTCACGCGGACGAACTACCCGGAGTGGGCGCTGGTGATTGAGGTCAACTTCCAGACTCTTCGGGTCTGGGACGCCGTCGAGCTCGGGATTGACGAGGACGCGGATGAAGATGACTATCAGCACGATCGACAGGCCATGGCGGGTCTCCTGCGCTCGGTTCCCTCCGAGATGTGGGGAACGCTTGCTCGCAAGCGTACCGTCAAGGAGGCGTGGGACGCAGTCAAGGTGCTCCGTATCGGCGACGACCGCGCGCGCGACGCCAGCGCGCAGCAGCTTCGCCGCGAGTTCGCGGCGCTCGTCTTCAAGGAAGGTGAGACCGTCTCCGAGTTCGGGATCCGCATCACGTCACTCGCCACCAACCTCCGAATCCTCGGCGACAATATCACGGACGCCGAGGTGGTAAAGAAACTTCTGCAGGTGGTTCCCGATCGCCTGTCTCAAGCCGCCGTCTCCCTCGAGATGTTTCTCGATCTGAGCAACACGTCGATCGAGGACGTCATCGGGCGGCTGCGCGTGTTCGAGGAACGCGGTAAGCCGAAGGAGATCACGGATGGCATGGGGCGACTCCTCCTCTGCGAGGAGGACTGGGAGGCGCGTCGCAAGAGCCGTCGCGAGCAGGAGAGCTCCGGTGGCAGCGGTGGCTCCAACAGTCGCGGGAAGAACCATGGCCGCGGCCGCGGTCGTGGTGGCCAAGGCGCGACGCGCGACGACCATGACGGTCACGGCGCGGGCGCTGGCAACCCTGGTGGTGGGAAGCCGCCGCCTGGCACGGCCTGCAAAAAGTGCGGCAATAAGGGCCATTGGGCCCGAGATTGCCGTTGCAAGAAAAAGAAGGTCGCGGCCCATGTGGCTCAGGCTGAAGAGGAGGAGGAACGGGCCTTGATGTACATCGCCGCTGAGACGGAGGTAATCGCATCGCCTGCTTCCTCTCCCCTATCCACGCCGCCGCCGCCGCCCGCTGCCAATGCACGCGCGCACGTCCACCTCGCCGAGCCCAAGGTCCTCTTTCATCTCAGAGAGGATGAGAAGGAGGCGGTGGGGCCGTGCCGCTGGGTCCTCGACACCGGAGCTACCAACCACATGTCGGGATCGCGGTCGGTCTTCGCCGAGCGGAACTCGGGCATCACCGGCACCGTCCGATTCGGCGACGGGTCGGTGGTAAACATCGAGGGAAAGGGCACCGTCCTCTTCGCCTGCAAGAGCGGCGAGCACCGTCGGCTGGAGGGCGTGTACTACATCCCGCGGCTCACTACCAATATCGTGAGCATCGGGCAGTTGGATGAGGACGGCTTCAAGGTCCTCATCGAGTCCGGCATTCTGCGTCTCTTCGACTTGCAACGCCAACTGCTCGCCAAGGTGGAGCGTTCCTCGAGCCGGCTCTACTTCCTCGACATGAACATCGTCGCCCCGGTGTGTCTCACCGCCCGCGCCGGTGACGTCGCCTGGAGGTGGCATGAGCGATTCGGGCACATCAACTTCCAGTCACTCAGGAAGCTGGGGCGCAAGGACATGGTGCGCGGACTGCCCTCCATCGACCATGTCGAGCAAGTCTGTAAAGACTGTGTGCTAGCAAAGCAGAAGCGAACGCCGTTCCCCAAGGCGGCCAAGTTCCGGGCTGCAGAACAGCTTGAGCTGGTCCACGGCGACCTCTGCGGCCCCATCACGCCAGCGACACCGGCCGGGAACGCCTACTTCTACTCGTCGACGACATGAGCCGCTACATGTGGCTCACTCTCCTGCGTTCCAAGGCGGACGCACCGGCGGCGATCATGTCGTTCCAGGCCCGGGTCGAGCGCGAGACGGGGAAGAAGTTGAAGGTGCTACGCACGGACAACGGTGGTGAGTTCACCTCGGTTACGTTCGGTGAATATTGTGCAGGAGAGGGGATACAACGCCACCACTCGACTCCATACACGCCACAACAGAACGGCGTGGTGGAACGCCGAAATCAGACGGTCGTGGCGACGGCGAGGAGCATCTTGCGCGCACGGGGAGTGCCCGGCCACTTCTGGGGAGAGGCAGTGCACACCGCTGTCTTTCTCCTGAACCGTGCGCCCACGAGCGCGCTCACCGACAAGACGCCGTACCAGGCATGGTACGGCAAGAAGCCCCCAGTACACTTCCTCCGTGTGTTCGGCTGCGTGGCGTACATCAAGAACGTGCGCCCACACCTTGGGAAGCTCGATGATCGCGGGCGCAAGGTGGTCTTCATCGGGTACCAAGATGGCTCCAAAGCCTACCGCTTCTACGACCCGGTGGACGAGCGCGTTCATGTCTCGCGCGATGCTGTCTTCGACGAAGGAGCAAGCTGGGAATGGGGAGCAGCCTCGGACGTCACCGAGCCCCACCCCTTTGCCATCGCGGAGGAGTACGAGCTGCGGCGCCACCAGCTTGAGGGACCGGCCCCTGAGCCCGTCTCTCCCGAACCGCGCGCGCCGGCTCCAACAGCGTCGACATCCTCCGGTCCGCGCACGACGTCACCAGGCGCCCAGAGCGCGCCAACAATCTTGGGAGCGCCCTCAACACCACAAGGGGCCGGAGCTCACGTCGAGTTCGCGACACCACTCACCACCGACCCGAACCTGGACGATGATGACGATGAGGTGGTACACAGGTACCGCACCCTCGACAACATCCTCGGCACAGACGCGTCGCCCGGGCTGGAGCATCACGACGCCGTTGAGGCCGAGCTCCACACTGTCAGCCACGCCGTGAGTGTGGAGGAGCCCAGGTCGATCAAAGAAGCCGAGGGCGATCCAAACTGGGTCGGCGCGATGGAGGAGGAGATGAAGTCGATCCGCGACAACCAGACATGGTCGCTGGTCGAGCTTCCTCAGGGGCACCGCGCCATCGGATTGAAGTGGGTGTACAAGGTCAAACGCGATGAAAAGGGCAACATCGCCAAGTACAAGGCACGCCTCGTCGCGAAAGGCTATGTGCAGCGGCCCGGCGTCGACTTTGAAGAAGTGTTCGCCCTAGTTGCACGACTCGAGTCAGTGCGGCTGGTGCTCGCCATCGCTGCCCACTTCGGCTGGGGCGTCCACCACATGGATGTCAAGTCGGCATTCTTGAACGGCGAGCTCCAAGAGGAGGTCTACATCCATCAACCCCCCGGCTTCATCGACGACAAGCACAAATACAAGGTGCTGCGCCTTCACAAGGTGCTGCGCCTTCACAAGGCGCTCTACGGACTCCGCCAAGCGCCGAGAGCATGGAACCAGAAGCTCGACGCCGAGCTGCTGGCGCTCGGGTTCTCGCGCTGCGTCAACGAGCACGGGATGTATACCCGGGGCAGAGGTGCCGAGCGCTTGATCGTGGGGGTCTACGTCGATGACCTCATCATCACGGGTGGTGATGCCGATGCTGTCAAGAAGTTCAAGGCGCAGATGCTGCGTACGTTCCGCATGAGTGACCTCGGTCTCTTGTCCTACTATCTTGGACTCGAGGTCACCCAGGGTGCTCATGGCATCACGCTGCGACAGAGTGCCTACGCCGCCAAAATCCTTGACAAGGGCGGACTGACAGGGTGCAACGCAAGTGCCACACCCATGGAGACGAAATTGAAGCTTCAAAAAGAGGGCACGACGCCGGCCGTTGACGCCACCGAGTATCGCAGTCTCATCGGCAGCCTCAGGTACCTGTGTAACTCAAGGCCGGACCTAGCATACGCTGTTGGGTACCTCAGCAGGTTCATGGAAGCGCCACGACAGGAGCACCTCGCGGCAGTCAAGCGAGTCCTCCGGTATGTGGCAAGCACGGTGCACTGGGGAGTGCACTATCGTCCGGCAGGAAGAAGAGAAACAGCGCCCCAGCTAACAGGCTACTCCGACAGCGACTTAGCTGGGGACGTAAACGATCGCAAGAGCACTGGCGGTCTCATCTTCTTCATGGCTGGTGGACCGATTGCCTGGCAATCGTCAAAGCAGAAAGTGGTCGCCCTATCGTCCTGCGAGGCAGAGTACATAGCGGCGGCCGGAGCAGCGTGTGAAGGAGTCTGGCTAGCACGTCTGCTGGCAGAGCTCATCGGAGGAGCTGTTCGCGCACCGAAGCTCATGGTGG
This sequence comes from Sorghum bicolor, assembly GCF_000003195.3. Lineage (NCBI taxonomy): Eukaryota > Viridiplantae > Streptophyta > Magnoliopsida > Poales > Poaceae > Sorghum > Sorghum bicolor. The sequence goes on along the minus strand of NC_012870.2, from coordinate 26,005,073 downwards.
ACAACAAGTCCGCCATCGCACTGATGAAGAACCGTGTTCATCACGACCGGAGTAAGCACATTGATGTAAAATATCACTTCATCCGGGAGTGCTGGGACAGAAGGCTGATTGATATAGAGTTCGTCGGCACTGAGCATCAGCTGGGCGACACATCCTCACAAAGGCGCTCGGTCGTTCTCGGTTTCAAGAGCTCCGTAGTGAAATCGGCATGAAAAAGTTAGGCTAGTGGCTCTAGGACTTAGGAGGAGAATGTTTGAATAAGTCCTTGAGCATCTAATTATAGAATGTAGAGGCGCCTAACGCCATTAGAGGCAGGCCACAGATTGCGGCATGGCCCAGGTGGTTGGGATGGCAACCACTGATCACGAGTATGCCGGGATTAGCAGGTCATTTTATTTCCTTGTAACACATCATGTATTTCCTTTATATAGTGAATACGATCAATGGAAACTGCTGTCGCTTTACAGCAACCAACTCTCTGTGTTCGTGTGTGTGTTCATCCTCATCGGATTTGTGTCAAGGCTGTCTTCCTCAAGGTACGCTATGTCGTAGCTAGCTCCATCACTTTAAAGCAGTTATCATCATCATCATCATCATTCGTATACACAAAACTGCATGCTAACGTCTGGGCGTCGCGTCCCGATAGATAGCTGAATCCATGGGACCATCATAGGCACGGTCTCTCTTCCTATTCTTCTTCGTGAGCAACTGCTCCCCTGCCTCGGAGGCGCCCTTCCGCCGGCCGCGCCGCCCAGCGCCCACCAACCTCCCCTGCCATGTCAGCCTCCCCTCCAGCCTCCCCTAACCGTTAATCAGAAAAAGATGACACTGCTGTGACTTTCTAAGCCTGCCAGGATTCTAAGATCCTAAACACGCGGTGTCCGATGGAACTAAGGATAAAAGTAGTCGAAAACAATCGAAAATGGAATTACAATATAGAAAATAAACATGATTGGTTTAGAATATTTCTATATTTCAGCAATTAATTAAAGAGTCACTACAGGAAAATCCTACTTTGCCGAGAGCCGAAATCTTTGCCTAGAGCCGTGGAAAAGGCGCTCGGCAAAGACGGACCTTTGCCGAGGGCCAGGTACGACGCTCGGCAATGGACTCTTTGCCGAGGGCCAAAAGCTGGCTGTCGGCAAAGGCCTCCTTTGCCGAGAGTTGTGCGCTCGGCAAAGGAGAGTTCTCGGCAAAGTCTCTAGACGGCTAACGGCAGCAGCTGGCGTCCCCTTTGCCGAGCGCCAAATGTTAGGCTTTCGACAAAGGATGGTTCTTTGCCGAGCGCCAGCTTGAAAGGCCCTCGGCAAATCCTTCTTTGCCGAGTGTTCTTTCTAGCTCTCGGCAAAGAAGAATATTTTTTTTTGTTTTTCGATTTGAGTTTTTTTGTGAGGCTTCTTGACACTGTTTCAAACCCTATTTTAAAGTTTGGGAGAAGTTTGAGTTTTTTTGCTATATTTGACTGATTTAATTTGTTTCTTTGTGTTTTTTCGGATAACTCAAATTTGAACTACACGTACATGAAATATCGCAACGCAGTGTTTCAAAAAATGATATTCATGGTATTATGTATATTCTGAGTCTGTATCTAGGACCTCACACGAAATCTCGACCCGCTCGCTGAGGTAACACATCGAGTTACATGCACGAAAAGTGTATTAAAATTATATAAAATCCAAAGGAAGTCCGAAAATCGTGAAACTTGACGGGGCGTCGTGTTATCGCATGTGGAAGCTATGGTTAAAATTTGAGAAGATTTGGAGTAAGTTGCAGCGTCGAATGTCTAAAATCCAGACATCTC
>NC_012870.2:25998201-26002272 GCF_000003195.3 Sorghum bicolor | reverse complement strand
CTCCTTGCTAGGACGTGTATTGGGAGAACAGCGGGGAGGTGCTGCCGAAACTCCGACTTGGACGGGAGCAAAACATGGAAGCTAACCATCTATGCATCCACGGGTGGGATTAGGACCTATCCTTCACCTATTAGATGGTAGAAACGTCATGTAGATGCAACCGCTGGTTATATTACTCGCTTGCACATATGTATGACAGAGGATGGCTAACCGTGAGTGGATGTATGATGGCTTTGGAACAAAGAGCAATACATGGATTAATGGGACCGTGGGGTTCTTGAATAAAGCATTTGGTGAGGCTGCTAAAGGGTCAATAAGGATGTCGTGTCCCTGCATAGACTGTAAGAACGGGAAAAGAAAACGTAAAGATGACATGTGGAAGGATCTTCACAAGCACGGATTCATGGCAAACTATACCACATGGATCCACCATGGTGAAGGCGACCGTATTAGAGAGGAGGTGGTTAGACCACGCCTCGAGGAGTATGATTGAGAAGCCGGGATAGCTGACCTAATGGAAGACTTCACTGATGCACGTGACAATGAAGTGTTGGAGCCTGAGGATCCAGAGGAAACCGCAAAGGCGTTCTACCTTATGATGTCTTCGGCCCAGAAGCCCCTTCATGAGAAGACATCAGTTTCGCAACTGGATGCCATTGGACGCCTATTACATGTGAAGTCATGGTTGAGCCTTAGTCGAGATGGGTTTGATTTCTTGTTGACAGTTCTGGGCACAATGCTTTCGGAGGGTCACACGCTGCCCAAGAACACATACGAGTCACAGAAACTCCTTCGTGCACTTAAGATGCCGTATGAGTCGATCCATGCCTGTCCTAATGGGTGTGTCCTATTTAGGGGAGATGACCTTAAGGGAGCAACGCACTGTCCAAAGTGCAAAGCCTCTAGGTTTGTGGAGGTAGAGAGTAGTCCTGGCCAGAAGAAACAGTCTAAAATCCCCGAGATGGTCCTACGGTACTTTCCATTCCTACCGAGGATCCAACGGTTGTACATGACAGAAGAGTCCGCGAAACTGATGACATGGCACAAGAATGGCAAAAGATACAGTGACAAGATGGGACACCCATCGGATGGTGAAGCATGGAAGTACTTCGATGAGCAGCATCCTGGCAAAGCTATGGATGCTCGGAATGTACGTGTAGCGATTGCAACAGATGGGTTCAACCCGTATGGATTGTTGGCGGCCCCCTACACTTGTTGGCCCGTGTTCGTGATCCCCCTGAATCTACCCCCGACGTCATGTTTGAACCCAAGTATATGTTGTTGTCGCTGATAATACCAGGACACCCGGGCAATAATATGGGTGTGTTCATACAGCCGGTGTGGGATGAATTGCAATATGCTTGGGAAAAGGGGGTGCTGACCTATGACCGAGCTACAAAGAGGAACTTCACAATGCATGTGTGGTACCAATATTCAATGCATGACTTTCTGGCGTATGGCATATTTAGTGGTTGGTGTGTTCATGGGAAGATGCCTTGCCCAGTATGCAAGGCATCTCTGAGGTTCACCTATCTGAACAAGGGGCGCAAGTTTTCTTCGTTCGACAAACATCGCCAATTCCTTGATGACAATCATGAATTCAGACGAGACATCAAGCACTTCACGAAAGGTCTTCAAGTCACCGATCGTATTCCTCATATTATGAGTGGTGTCGAAATCCTTGCTGAGTTAGAGGCTCTCACAATTGATGAGGCCACAGGTGGTTTTATTGGATATGGCCACGAACACATGTGGACGCATATATCGGGCTTGACTAGGCTCCCTTACTTCAAGGACCTTCTGCTTCCACACTGCATCGATGTAATGCATACAGAAAAGAACGTCGCCGAGGCACTCTGGGCAACACTCATGGACATAAAGGAGAAGTCAAAGGACAATGTGAAGGCTAGACTGGACGTCGAAATGATGTGCGATAGACCAAAGCTGATCATGAAGACACCTGCTCCCAGCAAGATTTGGAAAAAGGGCCCAGGCGATTACATCCTGAAAAGGAACGATAGGAAGGAAATACTGGAGTGGATCAAGACGTTAATGTTCCCTGATGGGTACGCGGCGAATCTGAGTAGGGGAGTGAACTTGAAGACTTTGAGAGTCCTAGGGATGAAGAGTCATGACTTCCACATATGGATTGAGCGGCTACTTCCTGCGATGACCCGTGGATACCTCCCTGATCCAGTGTGGCGTGTCTTAGCAGAATTGAGCTACTTCTTCCGCCAGCTTTGTTCTAGGGAGTTATCCCTGCCAGTGATTGGTGACCTGGAGCGTGCTGCACCTCTATTGCTCTGCAAGTTGGAGATGATCTTTCCACTGGCTTTTTTCTATCGATGCAACATCTGATTTTGCACCTACCGCGTGAGGCAAGGCTGGGGGGTCCCGTGCAGTTCCGTTGGTGCTATCCAATCGAGAGAAGTCTAAAGATTCTTCGAAAAAAGTGTGAAAATAAAGCCAAAATTGAGGCTTCAGTGGCAGAGGCATTTAGGGTGGAGGAGGTGTCCAACTTCACAACAACATACTATACTGAGAACCTTCCCCCCAATGTGCACAAGTCACTCCCTTGTTACAACGATGACGAGAGCTCATCGACACTGAGCCTTTTCAAAGGGCAATTCGGAAGAGGAAGCGCAGGTACACCCAAGATCTTACAAGATCATGAGTGGCGCACTATCACACTATACGTCTTGTTGAACCTTGAAGAAGTGACTCCTTATCGAGAGTAAGTTCTCAATGAGCTTTTTACGTACATCGTCAATATCCTCCACTTATCGATCTAACATCCTCACGATCTTGTTTTTACAGGGAGTTTATAAAACAACACTGGACTCATAGAAGGGCTCCTACCATCCAAGAAGAAGACGATCTTATAAAAAATGCTGATTTTATTTCCTGGTTCCGTACAAAGGCCCGCACGGATAGTGAAATGAGTGGTGAACTTAAACAGGTTGCAAGGGGCTCCTCCAGTAAGGTCAAGTCCTTCAACATTTATGATGTGAATGACTATCGCTTTCGGACGAGAAGGTACGAAGAGTGTCGGCCCAACCGGAAGACCACGTGCACAGGAGTTCGTACGCCCGGCACCGATGATCGCGACTATTACGGCATAGTCGAAGAAATATACGAGCTCCACTTTGAGGGCCCCAAACCTCTTAACCCAGTGATATTCAAATGCCATTGGTTCGATCCTAACATCATTAGAAGAGCCGATGACATCGGGCAACTTGAAATTCGACTAGATTCTGTCTATAAAGGAGAAGATGTCTACATTGTGGCTCAATAGGCCACGCAAGTTTATTATCTCCCATGGGCGTGCCAAAAAAACAAGGACCTTAAGGGTTGGTACCTTGTGCACTTGGTATCGCCACGCGGCAAAGCGCCTGTCCCAAATGAGGATGATTACAACTTTGACCCGATGGCAGATACTGGAGAGTTCTATCAACCTGAGGGGCTACAAGGGCGTTTGGAGATAGACCTTGATTCGCTGATGGGCATGGAAGTAGACAATGACATCGATGAGGACGAGGGTGAAGTGGTGCAACATGCTAAGGACTTAATGATGCTTGAACGATGGCGGGCTGAGCGCGATAGGCTTGTTAGTGATGATGACAATAGTGACAGTGACACAGACGACGAGGAGGACTTAAGAGAGCTCGACAATATTGATAGTGATGATGACAATAGTGATAGTGATGATGAGCTGCCAACCTTTACCGTTGGTGGAGATAATTTCTAAACCTCATGTAATACTATATTTTTCTTATTATTTCTTTGCAATAATGTTTCGTTCATGTAATACTATATTTTTTGATTATTACTAATTTTTGTAATCTTTGTTATTGCAGGCACAGGACAGTATGCCAGGTGGAAGTAGGCGGCCACAAAGGATGGGGGTCACCTCGGCCTTCATGAGGCCCAACGACGAGGAGCAGGAGGAGGAGAGGACGACGAGGAGGATGAGGAGGATGGAGGAGCTTCACGAGGAGAGGCCGAGGAGGGGACGGGGAGCAGGGCGAGGACGTGGACGAGGACGGGGCCGAGGACCAGGATGAGGAGACG